>NC_056737.1:1447934795-1448024795 GCF_019279795.1 Protopterus annectens
TGTAGACATTTTCCACTATGTATATGTATGTCAATGTGTGTGGGTCTGTGTGTGTTTGTGTGCCTGTGTGGTGCTTGCACGCATTTGCGTGTGTGTGTGTGTGTGTGTGTGTGTGTGTGTGTGTGTGTAGCATGTAATAATATGCAAGGTAAGAAATCTGTCTCTGAAACAACTTTTCCAGGAGGAATAATAGGCTTATTTGCATGGGCAATAGAGAAATGTGCATCCTTGAAGCAAACAGGGTAAGCAATAAAATAAAGTACATTTCCTTACAGCTGCTTTATCAAGTGCAGTACATTACTGTATAAATTCTTCATGTATGATTTTAAAAGCAAATTTTTATGGCCAGTCACGTAATATGTTTTAACACACAAAAAAAGGACTAAGAATCACTCAACAGCTATTCTCCCTGTTCACTTTTCAGGCTTCAGGGATCTCTTCCAACGTCATACCCAGAGGCAGCTTCCAGGCTGTGTCCTCCCTTCAAACTTAAGTTCCATGTAGACTCCCTGACACAATCATTGCTCAACCATGGATTCAAGAAAACAAGAATCTGACATCTACCTGTATCATGGTCCTTTTTATTATCTAAAGGCACCCCTACCTATCTGAGACTTGTCTGCAGTGTCATCACCTACCACTATGCTACATGCCCCCCCCCCCATACAGACTCACCATTTCAAACCCCAGTGGATGGGTTGTACACCAAAGACAGGCAAACCTGCTTAAGGTTGCTGTGGTTTGGATAATGGTTCATTCTAAAATTGTCTTGCTGGAGAGTTAATGTCTAACAATTCAGCTTAGAATTACTGTCAGTAAAGCCACTGAAGAGGACACATCAAAAGTGCAAAGTCTTTCTCCAACAAGAAGTATTTATGGGTGGTGAGGGCTTATGTGATTTCTAGACACTCCTTTTCTATTGCCAAATAGCACTTTTCATAATTTCAGAGCTTTTGGCGGATGTAATATGGAACAACATTGCACCAGTGACCACTTCAGCAGCATTGGTATGTATCAGTAACTGTTTGGAGAGTTCAAGGGCTATCACTACATGTTCTGAACATAATATAACAAAGCCTTTAGCTGTCAGAAGGTTTGTTCTTCTTTATCCATCTGCTTAATTTTCAAAGTGGCCTTATCTTTAGACAAGTCATTCCAAGGACATGTAGTATCAGCAAAGTTCAGAATAAATTTCCAAAAATAGCTTGACAAGCCCAGGAAACCCTTGATTTGTTTCCTTGTGGTTGGCTTGAGCCAGATCTTTATTGTTTCAACCTTTTTTTCAACCTGCGGTCTTGCTATCACTGAGCTGATTATTCAACTCAAACAGTGAGCCACTACTTTACTTCACTATAACCAGGATCGGTTAACAAGATATCCATAAGGAATTCAAGATGGTTTGATCTTTAGGGAAATGGCTTTCGCAGATCTTCATAAATATCGCCACATCATCTAGATAAGCTCTTCAACTTTCTAAAGTCATTGCACCACCTTAATGACCCATCAGGTTTGGGAACCAGGAATATGGGGCGATTCCACTTTGGGATTCCTCTATGATCCCAAGTTTACACATTTTCTGTACCTCTGCAATGACTGTATATGCTTCAGTTTACAACGTTCTTTCTCATCTGGCAGATTTCTGTGTTTTCCTGGGTTAAAATGGTTCTGTCAGGAAACTCTGAGAATATGCCCAAAGTCCCAAATACAAATTCCTTTGCCTTTTGTTTATGCGATATTGACAACTTCTCCCCTGTTTTGACTTCAGGGCATACTGTAGGCATCATAGCCCCTCTTGAAAACATACTTACTACAGCAACTTCTGTTTCTCTCCAAGGTTTCAGAATATTTATATGGTATAACTCTTCTTATTTCCTTTATTCTGTCTCTCCTGCCTTGCAATTTACTGTACTTACTTTTTCTATAACTTCAAAAGGTCCTGGACATTTTGCAAGGAGCATGCTTTCAGCAGTCAGTACTAACACATGTACTTTGTCCCCTGTTTTGAATTCTCTGAGACAGTCATTTCTATTATATGCATTGTGTTGTGTTTCCTGGGCTCTCCACATATTTTCTTTTACTATAAGTATCACATTCCTATCCTGTCCAAAAGGTCTGAAAAATGTCCTCTGTCACTTTTGAAGTGGGTGTTTTTTCCCCTATTTCTTTTGCATTATCTATTAAGTTTCAGGGATGTTTCTATACAGTGTTTCAAAGGGTGCAAACTCAGTTGAGGCTTGGGATATTAGCAAAGACAAGATATTGAAGCAGCTGCTCCAAGCTTTCCCCATCCACTTTAATATCCTTACTTAACATAGACTTTAAAAGTTTTATCAAAGACTACAGCTAATTCATCTGTCTGGATGTGTTACACAGATGAACTTAACTGCTTCACTTTTAAGGACTGATAGAGTTTGTGCATTACTATGGATAGGAATGTTGTGCCTTGGTCAATAAGAATTTTGTGGTGAATTCCTACCCATGAATAAAACCTTACTAGTGCTTTGGCTGCAGACTTTGCATTGATTCTTTGCAGAGGTACCACCTCAGAAATCTTTGCTGAATAGTCAGTAATTGGTAAACTACTGGTAGCCCTCATTCAGTTTTACATTGACCCAAAGTGCCTATTGTGATGCATTCAAATGGGACATTCACAATGGATAAGTGAGACAAAGGGCTCTTAAACTTTGTATTAGGTACTGCCCTTTGACAATCTGGACAAGCTGCACAAAAGTTCTCTACAGCCTTCGTAACACTAGGCTACTAAAAGCCTGCTGAAATGTTTGTCTTATCCTTTTGAAACTGAACATCCAAAATATGGTTTTATGCTTACTTCATTATAACATTTCTAAAATGAATAAGGCCCCCCATACTACCTTACTCACGGTAGCTAATCATAGCCATAGCCTGCCTCTAACCCTGAACCTACACATAAGGGTACTAAAGTAAGCCATCTACAGAACCTGGAAACTATAGACCCATAAGTCTCACTAGTCTTATATACAAAGCCATGGAAAGAATTATCATGGAAATGATCAATAATGATATAGTAAACCTCCAGACACTGGACCCAACCCAGTTTGGCATCATCATAGGCAGGTCTTGCCTACTCAGTCAGGTGGACTTCTTTGAGAAGGTCACCAAAGCAATGGATGAAGGCAAAATGGTTCACACTGCCTACCTTGACATGGCCAAGGCATTTGACACAATACTCCTGCAACACAATGGAAATATTGCCAGCCAAGCTAGCTGGAATTTTGTAAATAATTATATGTCATTTGAGAATATTAGTATGATTTATATAGAAATGTAACAAAGGTGGACACTGCCAGCCCAGCTGTGATGCCCCTGCACTGGCCCAGTAATCAAGGAGCCTCAGTCTTCACCACTAGCAACAGCTAGGAGACGTAATTTGGGATTTGGCTGGCTGGATCCCTGCAGCCATAGATCCCCCCTCATACTCCTCCTGCCTTGTACTGCAAATACTTAGCACAAGGGCCTCCCTGTCAAGGTAAGGTTTCATCATGTTAACGTGGTACAGTCTGTGCCCCTGCCTCCTGCCTAGCAGTTCTACCATGTAGTTAACATCACTGACCTTCTTTACCACTTTGTAGGGTTCCTCCCAAGCTGCCTGCAGCTTGTTGTGTCTGACAGAAATAAGAACCATTACCTGCTGCCCTACAGCATACTCTCTATCTCGAGAATTCCTGTCATACCAGACCTTTTTCTGCTGTTGGGCTTCTGCCAGGTTCTCCTGGGCCAAGCCCATGAGTTCCCTGAGCCTTGTCCTGAGGTTTAGGACATATGCCACAACAGACTTCATGTGGAATTCACACTCACCCTCCCACTCATCTCGAATCAAATCTAAAGGTCCCCTCACCCTATGCCCATACAGCAACTCAAAGGGTGAAAAACCTGTGGATTCCTGGGCAACCTCTCTGCAAGCAAACAACAAATGGGGAAAATATTCGGACCAGTCCCTCTTAAACTAGTCTGCAAATGCCCGTAGTGTGGACTCGAGTGTAGAGTTTAACATCTCAACAAGACCATTAGTCTGGGGATGGTAGAGGGTGGTCTTTAGCTGCTTCACCCCACAATACTTCCACAGACAAGCCAGCAGGTCTGACATGAAATTGGAACCTCTGTCAAACTGGCAGCTCTGTCAGTCAGTATTTCTTTTGGAAAACCTACCCTGCTGAAAATCTCTAACAAAGCATTTGCAACTTTTTCTGACTCAAAGGAGGACAGGGCCACCGCTTCAGAGTGTAATCATAATCTACTACCACTAAGATATACTTTTTCCCTGTGGAAATTGCAGTACTCAGAGGCCCCACAATATCCATAGCTACCCTCTGAAAAGTCTCCTCAGTCACAGACAAAAGCATCAAAGGAGCTTTCACCTTGTCTCCTGCCTTGCCTACCTTTTGACACTGCTCACAGGTCCTTCAGTTCCCTGTTACATCTCTGAAAATCCCAGGCCAATAAAAGTTCTGCATAATAATCTCTTTGTATGTTTTATGCCCATATGACCTGCAAAAGGAATATCATTGGCTATGGCTAGAAGTGCCAGATGGTAGGCTCTAGACACTACCAACTGCTGTATTCTCTTACCCTCTAGCCCTCCTTTAGGCATTCACTCTATATATAGTAACCCTTTATCACAGTATACAGAGTCCCCTTTCCCTTGAGAATTATGTGCCTCAGGCCTTGTAATGTGGGGTCTGTGAACTGAGCCTGTCTCAACTCTCTCCTTGTAACTGTTCCCGGCTCCCCTTCCACAGTAAGTCTGGTATTCTCTGACAGCGATGCCTCACTGTCAGCCTGAGTACTACTACTCACCTCTGCCATTGCAGCCACTCTGTCCAAGGGAACATCAGTACCCACAAGCAGCTGTGTCTCACCTTCAGTCTCACTGCTACAGGGTAGCTCCCTCCCTGAAGTAACCACTTCACCAAGCCTGGCTGCAAGTGTGCAGTCTCTCTGGGTCCCCCCCAGGCTACAAGGCCCACATGCTTGTCCCCAAGCCTAACTGTGTAACTGCATACACACAGGGTACTGCATTATCAAAATCATTTCCTATCAGGACATCTGCAGGGATATCCTCAATCACACCTACTTGCTGGCTTCCTTTTCCACCCTCCCTGTCAAGGTGAACCCTAACCAAAGATATTTGGAATGGGGTCCCTCCTAAAGCTCTGACTAAAGTACTGCCCAAGCAAGTAGTGCTCCTCTGTAACCATTGCAGGCTTCACAGAGGCTGTGTCTCTCTTAGCAGTGGCCTCTTTCCAATCCACTAAGATATGATATAACCTCTTGTGGTAGTTTGGTACCCTTGTTGTCTGTCATTCCCACGTACTGGTTCTCCAACCTTTTGTTGCCCACCTTGCCTCTGTGGACATCTATATGCCACATGGCCACACTTGTTGCATTTAAAACATTTAACCCTTGGTCCTGGACATGTACCTGGAATAGTGCCTTCCCCTGCTACTGGTGGACTCTGTTGGGGCAGTCTGGGCTGCCCACCATGGGTTCCCTTAACCCATGAGCACCACTGGGTGTTCCTTTCCTGTGCAATGATGCCCTGCTTGCTAAGTATAGGTCTCCCTTCTTCCCCACCTCATCTGCAGTACTGCATTGTCTATCTACTAACTAGATTCTCAAGTCCTCAAACAAAGTGCTAAGGGCTTGTTCCCTTATCAAAAGGTTTGCCAGCCCTTCAAAAGTGGTGACCTGACATCCACTCTCCCACCTATGAAAATAAGTGTTTAGTTCAGCAACATATTCACACACACTTTCATCTGCCTTGCGTGTATGCTCACAAAACCTTTTTCTATAAGCTTCAGGTGTTAACTTAAAACATTCTAAAAGACAGTTTTTTACTGTATTATAATTTAAGCAATCAGTATCAGACAATTTAGAAACAGCAGTTAGAGCTTTACCATGGAGTAAGGGGATAAGGAACCATACCCAGAGCCCTCAGTCAACATTATACTGTTTACATACCCTTTCAAACATATGAATGAAACTATCAAAATTATCCCTCTCTGTAAATTGTGGAAGAAATTTACTGACCTTTGTTGCTTCTGGGGTTCAGTTACTCCCTTCCCATTACCTCCATAACTCTGGTGAAGAATCAGCATCTCCTTTTCATGTTGCCTTTGCCTCTCCTTCTCCTCAGCCTCTACACTTCACAGTTTCTCATTTTCCTCGGTCTCTAGACATCTCAGTTTCTCATTTTCCTCAGCCTCAAGATGTATCAGTTTCTCATTTTCCTCAGACTCCAGAAATCTCAGTCTCTCTGCTGCTTCTGTTTCCAAATGCTGGGCCTCCAGCTGAAGTCCCTAACTCCAGGCAGATTTTTAAGTTGTCTATGGAAAGGTTGAGCTGTCCATTTTCTGAGAGTTGTACATCTCCAAGGGCAGCCTGGTTGTCCTCCTGATCACTAGTCTGCATGCTTGCCTGCTCTCCCTGACTAAGCTAACAAAAAAATAAAACAATTGTGATGTGAAACTCTGAATGTTCACTGTGTGGCTGATTGAGAGTACAAATACCTTCAGTGATCACTGTACACAAGCTACAGGAATTCAATATCCACACCACTATAAGCCAATTAATATGTGATGTGGCTATCCCACCACTGCCAATCAAGTTTTATGTAACACCCCTGCACTGGCCCAGTAATCAAGGAGCCTCAATCCTCACCACTGGCAATGGTGGGGGACGTACACACTGGGAGAATGACAAGTACACACACAGAAAATTGCAATTTCCCTTAAAAACACACAGAGGTCACAGTCAATCTGGGGCTGGTTTCTCCCGATCCCCAATAGGACTCCTCACTGGCACAGCTATAGAGTTGAGATTTCAGCTGATTGACTAAGCTAAGACCTCCAGCACCCTCTCTGTCCAACCAGTGCTTCATGTCCCTGCCCAAGTAGCTGACACACACAAACTTTTTGATTTGATTTATAAAAACACAAACATATACATACACACACAAACACACACACACACACACACACACACACACACACCTGGGGAAGGCTGGCACAGGTTTACTAGCTATGCCCCCTTCTGCCAAGACTATAAGGTAGTTCCAGCTGCCACCAGTCACTACTTATCAGCTACTTAAGGCCCTTGCCAAAGAGTGTCCAATCCTACTGTGTAATGTTACCATTAATCTAAATGTTAGTCTGACCAAAAGCAAGACTATTTAAGATTGGCCTGTACAGTGTCACCAAATAGATATGCAAGTACTCTAAGAGCTTAAATAGGTCTCACAAATATCAGCCACAAAAATAGGTTTAAATATATTTAATAATAAATAATAAAAGAACAGGACAATACTCAATAAATTTAGCAAAATAACTTCAGAGTTCAAAATCACAAGAAATATTTAAAACAACACTGCAATACAGTATCAAATAAATAAATAAAACATCTAAACTAATCTTTGCTATATTCCTTTCTGAGTCTAAAAAGAGTTACTATGCCCTAAGAACTTACTTACAGAGCAAGGCAAGTGCAGATGGTGATGATGAGTGGATGTTTCCAGGTCAAAGACAAAATATAAAATGCACAGTCTCTCTCTGAGAGAGCTCTTAAATTAATATCAAATATTACTGCTGGGTTAGCTTGGATGACATCACTTTTTGTCACCTGACTTAAGTTCCCAAACTAAACCCCCCATTGTAGCATTTGACATCTCCTTGTGAAAAATACATTTCCTTCAGATGTTTGTAGTTGTTAGAAGACATAAAACAATAAAGCACTTACAAAACAATGCAGAAGTCACACTAGATCTAGACATCCTGTCTCCTTGCTGCATTGAAACTAACTTTTATAACACAATCATAGAATACTTTAAATTTCAACTTATTTTCTTGACGTTTTTCAAGTTAACGCTGTATGTTCCAGTTTCTACTATTAAAACATACATTTGCACAGGTATATAGTTTATATACATGTCTTTTCCAGTAGGGTACACTGTGGACACATCTTTGAAGCTCAGTACTGTACAAACCCTGTTCAACACACACTTCTGTACTAGTAGTTTAATATACACATAATATATAGTTCAAATACACTTGGTAACACAAGCAATTGCATCATGTTGGTATTCGCAAATGACATATAACTATTTACAAAATTCCAGATAGGTGGGCTGGTAGTATCTCCTTTTGTTATATTTCTATACAAATCATATTAATGTTCTCAAATGACATATAATTATTTACAAAATTCCAGATAACTTGGCTGGCAGTATTTCCATTGTGTCACAACCCCACTCAAGCATTGCTGACAAATGTAAGAGGTTAGGTACAAACCCATATGTCACCTGGAGGACAGCCAAATGGCTCACAGACAGGACACAAGAAGTTAAAATTGGAGACTCCACCTCTACAAAGAGGCCAGTCACAAGTGGAGCCCCTCAGGGATCAGTCCGTGGACCACACTTTTTTGTATTTACTTCTCTGAAGTCAAGCCAGTGTCAGTGGTATCTGGCTGACTAAATTTGCAGATGATTGGAAATTAACAGCTGTCACTGAATCCCACACTGACACAAATGTTCTCCAGGAAGGGCTGACACAGACAAACAACTGGTGTCAGAGCCATGGACTAAAACTAAATGCCAAGAAATGCATAATAGTATCCTTTGGGAAGTCATTCATCCCTGGTAAATATCATATTGACAGCACAGCCATTAGATCTGAACCAGTATTCAGGGACTTGATCACACACATAGATAGTAATCTAGTCTTTGACCATCAAGTGTCTACAGTAGTGAGGAAATCATTTTATGCTGCACAACTTATAAACAAAGGTATGACATCTAGGTCCAAGCAAGTCATTGTTCCATTGTATTCGACATTCATCAGACCTATCATTCAGTACAATGCCCCTTTGGTATGTACCTAACTAGGCATACCCAACAAATGGTATGGACAATTGGTTTGGGAACAGGAAATTCATCACTGGCTTGTCACCTATATCTGTAATGGACACAGGCATCTTGTAAATGGTTCATCTACCAGACCCCTGCTTGTAAATGTTTCATCTCTCAAGCCCCTGCTTACACTTATCAAGGGTACCAGAACTTGTCAGAGATTTGGGATGCATGGCTAGGTTTCAAAAGGGGCTTGTGGTTGTTAGCCTAGTAAACACCTATGAACCTATAAATACACTTTCTCCTAACAGTGCCATTAAACAAGACACACTAATGCATGTGTGTATATATATATACATATATATATATATATATATATATACACACACACACACACACACACACACACACACACACACACACACACACACACACACACACACACACACACACACACACACACACACACACACCATACCTCTCAACTGTACAGATTTATTCTGGCAAATCACAGAGGATTGAAATCTCTAAATAATGACATATATTTGACTTTCAGACTTCATATCCTTCAGAAAATGCATACTAACACAAATCCTACACACACACACACACACACACACACACACACACACACACACACACACACACACACACACACACACACACGCGCACACAGACACACAGATACACACACTCCCGTTAACAAGACACTACAATAAATTAATAACTATGACTATGTGGTAACGCACACGTTACACATGAAAGCTAATAATGTACGAGTCTGGCAAAATTATATTACAAATAGGACCAGTTTAGTGATTGGCGTTGCTGTAGCAGGCAGATCACAGAAATTATTCCACTATTTCATAGTGAGAAAGTCCTCACATTTTATTTTTTGAGAGCAGCACTGACTTCAGACAAAGTACACACTTCTGCATTTTTGCAGATTCGTCCCTTCACTCTTATGCACAACCTATTATTCTATCTACTGTCGAGGGTTGTAGGGGCACTTTCATGTTATTTATGTCTGCAAAAGGAATGAATGTGGTACAGGGAATGTACTCATACATATAGATGTATGCATGTGTGTATGCATATATACTTATAACAAACTCACTGATCTCCATGAGGCAGTCCAGTTAGAACCAGGCCATCCAACCCTGACACTCCTGGATCCATAATTTCATACCCATGGTTCCTCTACCCCACCCGAGTTCGACATACATGCAAATCATCCATTCTCCATTTGCTATCACAGCCATAACACGCCTACACACACTGCCATCTCCCCAGCATTAGGAACCCTACATGTATGTTGTCCCAACCCATGTATCATCAGGCTCTCCCACCATTTGGTCCTTGAACATACCTGCCCTTGCTTGTGTAATGGTCGGAAGTCCACACTACCTAGCAATTTTTGGGTAGTCCTACCAGGGACTACCCTGTAATTGTTTGTAAAGTAGACTTAGCAGATCGACAATGTTACTCCAACTGGTAGTATCCTGCCTGTGGTTTGAGTAGCAGTGATTTGCTCATCCCTGCCCGGCTTTATATGACATAGGCTGACAGCACTAAATAATATTGGAGTTGCTGCTGAGTTCCTTCTCATTCTTTTTGCATGCTTTATTGTCACGATGTTCATTCTTCATAGATATATGTATATATATATATATATATATATGGATCTAGGACAGTTGATCGAAAGATCAACTGTCCGAATCCAACCCTACCGAACACCGTTTACCATAACTGCTTTCACCAAAAAAGCAATTTCGGTAAACGGAAGATAAAACACACACACACACACACACACACACACACACACAAACAAAAAAAAACACACACCCGCCATGTTTATGCATGGGGGCTTCACACCCCCCTGCACTCCCACACCCCCCTACTTTTATATTCTCACTCCGAGATCGCAATACAGTGGGGAAAAGGGAACATTCCCTTATCCCTACTGTAGTCCGATCTCACCCACTACCACTTCCCCCCAATTCCCTGTACTTTTATGAAAGTTTTGCAAAAGCACTTTTTTCGATAAAAAGTGCTTTCGCGAAACTGTGACAGCCTGTTTCACGTTCGGTGAACAGTCTTTTGGTAGATTGTCCTAGACCCATATATATATATATATATATATTATATATCTGTACATACATATGCACATACATCTATATAATTATATCCATTTCCTATGCTGTTGCATGACTGTGCTGGACGATATGTTTGTGATAACATCAGCTTTATGTATATCTGCCATGGCTTAGTGGTGAATCACATTGGCTGTGGTGTGCAGGGTCCTGGGTTTAACCTTTGCAGAGGCCATTTATTTTGCTGCTGGGCAGAACAAGGGCCATTGGATACAGAGTGATTAAAGCACTTTTAAGCAGCTGTGAGCGGGTGTGTGCGTGTTTGCACGACGGTAGGCTGTGCTATCTTCTGATTACAGTTTCTTACATTCAGTTAGCTTCTACTAAGCTTAATGTGTGTGGGCACTGCTTACACCTGCGCAAATGCACTTAGACTTGCTTATTGGTACTTATATATATTTACTACTGCTTATTTCTGCTTACACTTGCTTACTAGTGCTTTATTCATTATGACACCACCACTTTGATTAAATGACATTAGTTAAACATTTCATGCAGTACTCCAGTTCACATTTACATGTTATTATGTAGGTTATACAGCAAAAAGATGTATAAATATGCTTATATACACATTCCACATGATATGTGCTATAGTGGGACTTGAACCGTGAATATCTGTTTATTAGGTGGATGCTCTACCCAATACACTATTGACATTAACATTGATTCCACATGTTTTTTCTGTTTGGATGATTTTGATGTGTACGCTATGCTAAGCAGGGGGCAGCGATGCGCAAACACACTACGGTTCGCTTACACTTTCAATAATGAAGCAATACAGATGTAAAATAGGGACACGGGGAATCTAATTGTGATAGTTCTAGGGACAGTGGCTCAACATTCAACTACGTGCTTGTGTGTTTACTACTTTGATTTTATTTCAGTGTTCGTGGACACACTTGTATGCTTAGCATACATTTCAGTATCCACAGATACTGAATTAATTGCTTACTATTAGAGGCGGGCTCTAATAGTAAGCATTGTTGGTTGTGCAACTGTGGGAGCATGTTTAAGCCTCCATAGAGCACTTAAACATGCCCCCTGCACTCGCACATGTTTCCTGTGCACGTCTAGTGTGCGGCAGCGCACCCTCATAAATATTCATATGGTGCCGCTGCACCATCTGTAAGGATGATGCTCGGCGCAAGGCTAAAACCATTCTTGCACCGAGCTTCATGAATCCTGGGAAATGTGTTTATGTGTTTTTATATATATATATATATATATATATATATATATATATATATATATATATATATATATGGTAAATGTGATAAAGGTATGTATACTGACTGTTGGCAAATTAAACAATACAATAATTCCCACCTGATTTACAAGGTACTTTCCAACTGCTTGAAGTCTCAACAACTAAACACCGCACATCATCAAGAAAACTTGGAACTATATATTTGACCAACACAATAAAAGATTAAAGTTCAAAGAGACTAAGTCAGATATAAAACTGTAAAAAAGGGACAGATAAATTCATATGTGTAATATTACTGATGTAAAGAATAAATTGAGGGGTAACTTCTCTGGAAGAATAACAAAAAAGACAAGCTAGCACTATGAATGGAAAATGATTTTTGGAAGGTAACAAGCCATTGTGCCAAACAGATACTTCTTTTCAGATGTCATTCAGCAAAACATCTCTCTGTTTTATTTCATATATGGAAAGCAAATAAACCTGTTCCGCATTTCAGGAAAATTATTTCTACACTTTGGTTTAAAAATGTAAGTGGACAGTAAAAAGACAAAATGTAGGGCCATAATTAAATGGTATTGGCATAAATAGTACAAGTAATACCTTCTGGCAAACAAATATCAGACACTGTGCTTCGGCATAAAAAGAGGTATGTATGGGCTGCTATCTGAAGTTTTCGTAACATACAGCATTAGGAAGTAAATGGTTCCTAGAGTACTCTTTGAATAAGTATGTCACGTGATATAAAAATGTATGCGGTTTAAAATTGGTTATTTTTACTTTTTAAATATGTAACTAAGTATACACTCTGCATACTGTGGATCTTCATTGTCAGGTTTACACTGATTTTATTTAATGTGCTCATCATAACAACATATTTTCTTCCCGCTATGAGGACTGCACTGCTTGTAGGCAATATTTATAGGCAAGGATGTGAACAAAAGTAAAAAGCAATCATACAGAAAGTTTTAAAATGTTGGTGCAGTTACTGACAATTGGGCAACTTACACTTAAAAACATGATTAGTCTGCTATATCATGGCAGAAACAAGGCAAGTACAATGCAATTAAACTCCCCCATAAAAGAGATGCTAAGGGATCTCCAGATAATTAGCAATAATACCCTTAAAAACAGTAAATAAAGCTGAGAATATGGAAGGAATACCACATAGGTTCATAGGTTCATAGGTAGGTACTAGGCTATCTGCCCGAAGGCATTTATAAGCCTAGCCAGAATGTGTTGGCTTTCGCCACCCCCTTAGATTAGTTCCCCATGCCTCTGTCCAGTAGAGCCATTGAAGTGATCCCTGGGGTAAACTTTCTGTTTCCCATCCACTCGTCAATGTTTCTCTTGAAGAGGGTTAGCAAGGAGCTCTGCCTAATGTAGATTGGAATCTTGTTCTAGAGCATGGGAAGTCTCTGGGACTGGAATCTATCCCTCCAGCACGTCCTATTTATTGTTGTGGTGAGGTTTAGATCCCTGGAGCGTGTGGCTTGAGGGGATATGGTTTTCTTTAGGTGGAGCATGTCCACCAATTCTGGGTTGGACATGGCCTTGTATGTCAGGCAGAGATCACCTGTGAGTAAGCGGTATGCAACCCAGTACAGCTGGAGTTTCATCAGTCGAGCTGCATAGGGCATCTGCTTGAGGCCAGTGATCCTCTTGATGAGGTACTTCTGTGATATTTCTAGTTGTTGCAGGTGTCTTGTAAGGTACATCCCAAATGGGGCATTGTACTCTATGATGGATTTGATGAGTGATGCATAGAGGGGCCCAATGACCTCTTTCGATCTGGATGCAAACCCTTTTGTGATTAGGTGGGCCACATAGAAGGATTTTTTAACCACTTTAGCAATGTGATTAACAAAGGAGAGGTTACTATCTACTTGAGTCCCCAGATCCCTTATTATGTATTACATATACAAGGTGATGTGAATTCTTTAAAAAAAGATTATACACTGTATATGGTCAGATATATCATTATCCACTGATTTTCATTATGCTAAAGAAACAGGCTTGTCACATGTGACATTACTATGAACTGAGCTCAGTGATTAACATCAGATGATTAGCTGTACAAGACAAGGTGCTAACCTCATGGAAACCCCATTTAAAATAAATTTAAGAACTGCTTGAAGTAATATTCCATGGAATGAAGAACAGCTATATTTTGTTAAAGTTAGATGTAATTGTAACTGTGACTGTTCTGTTACATTGATATGCATTGAGAGATGGATTTCAAAGCTGGAAATCATGAAATAAATTAATATTGAAATGAAATCCATTGAATCTACTCAAAATAGAATGATAGTTGTATCACCATTACATTCAATAGAGCTGAATACTTTTCATATAAATTTTAAATGAACTGCTGGCAATTGTTACAAGTTAAACAATGGAATAAAAGCAGGCAGTGGAGAGAAACACAAGTGAGGGACACTTCTCTGAAACAACTCTAAGTGATAACCCTTACAATAATAACTGGCTAGTAATATGTAACAGCAAAAATAATTGCAGTTTATGCACAGAAATTTTTAGAATTTCCTGGGTTCCAAAAATGCCATGTATACAAACAAACAGTGGCCCAGATTTACGAAGCCCTTTATAGCATGCAGGATTAGTTTAAGAGCTATTTTTGGCAATATGGCCAACGTGCGATCCAGGAACGAGCTTCCGGCAAGTGCACGTGAGCTCTTAGGCTAATCCTGCATGGACTGAGCTCCTATATGCAGATTACCCTCATTTGCAGGTAAAAATCATGCAAATGAGGGTAATATGTGATCCAGGAAGCTGGCAGCCATCCTTGCAGGATGAGTGCAGTGTGCAGAAATGTACTCAGTTAGTAACCGAGTACAGTTCTGCAATCTACAAAATGGAGCTATGACAGCTCCAAATAAAGCTGCATATTATTGAGGAAGCATGCCAATGTCCAAGCAGAAGATCATTGGCATTGCAAAATGTAAAAAAATAAATAAATAAATAAATAAATAAAATAAATTAAAAAAGTAAGCAACTTTTAATTTTCTTTTTGCCTGGTTAAGCATAGGGCAGCGATGCGCAAACGGGATCAGGGGAAAATTAATAAAATAAACCTAAAATAATTCTAACTAAAATCAGTATTCTGCCATGCAAGTCACTGGCAGTCAAAAGACAACCTGGCCAGTGAGTAATGGTTGCTAAGGGGGGAGACTCAGTGTGGGACATGTAACTATGCATTAGCAGGCAATCCTATGCAAATGAGGGAAGGGTTAGTGAATCCCAGATTTTCCCAGGGTGTGAGGCAGGTCCCAAGAGTGTAAGAGTATAAATAGCTGGGTGCAAGACTAGGATATAGGTGACATCATGGGGGGGTGTCAGGCATACTGTAAGTGGATTGGAGACCTGTGGCTCGGAATAGCTCCTAGCATAGCACAGCTAAGCTAGGGGTGTGTCTAAACATTTATTTATTTATTTATTTAACATTTGTTGACCGGGAATGGCCCAGATTTACGAAGCCCTTTATAGCATGCAGGATTAGCACTCTTTACAAAGTGTAAGCAGGTGAGCGCACCACACACCAGGTTGTACAGGAAGAAAAAGGAAGTTAAACCAGGAAAAAGTAGCTCTGTGCACATTTGAGCACTTCATTTGCATGGCGTGCACACGGGCCTAAACAGGGAGGCAATGGAAAGGGAAAACAGCAGTAGGAAGGTAATTAAGGAGAACTAGCTGAGATGCCAGGTGAATGTATCAGAATCAGCTAATCACACAGGAAGCAGACCAGCCCAGCCCAGAACACCACTATAAACCAAGCAAACACCTACCCCCCCTGGTTTTTCCACACTCTACGCCACCGGTGTATACAAGCAGGGAAATTTTAAAACCAAACCTACAAAATGAGAAGGGCTGCAGCAGGCAACATAGAACAACATGTGCAAGAGGCTGAGGGTGGTGAGGATGTCAATGCTGCCGAACAACCCACAGTGAGGATACAGAGAAGAGTGTACAGACCCAGGGTAACCTACCAGGGGCTACATGAGCTGGAGATAGTGGAGCGCTATAGGGTGGACAGAGACCTCCTACAGAAAATCGTTGAGCTGTGCAGGCCACACCTGACACACCACACTGGCTGAGGGGAACCCATCCCAGTGGATACCAAGGTATGTGTAGGCCTAGGGATACTAGCCACAGGTACCTCCCGAACTACAACTGGGGATAACATGGGAATCTCACAGGCATCAGCATCCAGACTATTCCACCAGTTCCTGGATGCCATGTCAGCATATGTCAGTGAGCACGTATATTTCCTAAACACATGTGAGGTGTGACCCACAATATGTGTCTCTTCCACCAAATAGCTAACTACCCTGGGGTAGTGGGTGTTATAGACTGCACGCATTTACGCATCAAAGCATCACCTGGTGAGCAGGGTAAGGCCTACATCAACCGCAGGGGCATGTTCTCCATCAACTACCAGGTCATATGTGATTCCCAGGGCATTATACTGAATGTGTGTGCTGGCTGCCCTGGAAGCTATGACGATTCATACATATGGCAACTGACGCAGCTGTACCACAGATTTGCCGATGAGGACATCCCCTACGGTCACCTAGTGAGGGATGCTGGGTACCCACTGGAGCCGTGGCTGATGACACCCATCTGAAAAGCACACATACACCTGAACAACAGCGCCATAGTGATGCACATGCATAGGACAGACATATAATAGAACGTGTGTTTGGGATGCTCAGGTCACAGTTCTGGTGTCTGGACACATCCGGTGGAGCCCTGCAGTATTAACTAGGTACATGTACCCAAATAGTAATGGTATGTGCTATGCTACACAATATGATCCTGCGGAAACAGCTGCAGCAGGAACAGCATGGGGCAGGGCCACACAGCCCCCCACCAATGCCAAGGCCTGTACAGGTACAGAGTGACTCGGAGGAGGAACAACCTGAGCCTGCTCCAGTAGGCAAAAGGAGGCATGCCCAGTATACCCTGGCCTTGGCAAAGAGGCAACGCATAGCATATGCACTGACACAGTACAGCCCCAGGGAATGACACCTCTCTCTGACTCGCACAGACAGTAAAAGGGATGCCAAACATGACACTACCTGTGCCCAACTATGTATAGGAATTGTACTATGTGCATCCAACATAGGTAGCCTTCCAGCACCATCCTCAAGTCCGGCACACCCTCAAGTTAAGTCAATCAGCCTACCAGTTGTCAAATGGACTAGAATGTATTTTTACCTGTAGCTATGGTATGGATGTGAACATTCATGGGAACTGGGTGGCCGGATGTCAAGGCAGCAGAGAGCAGACACCGATAGTGGCAGCATGAGATCTGTAACACATACTGTTGTCACCATAGTAGCCAGTACTACACAGGGTGACAAAACCCACTGCAGGAAATGGCCTGAGCGACAGGGGGTGTCCATAAGAGTCACACATACCAGTCAGGAAGGATCACATACCCAGCAACAGTCTCAGCCAGCAAGACAGGTGAAGACAAACATAAACAAATG
The DNA here is from genome assembly GCF_019279795.1 of Protopterus annectens. Taxonomy (NCBI): domain Eukaryota; kingdom Metazoa; phylum Chordata; order Ceratodontiformes; family Protopteridae; genus Protopterus; species Protopterus annectens. The sequence goes on from NC_056737.1 coordinate 1,447,952,547, forward strand.
CTGTACTATGGCCTCCGAATGTGCCCTATGGTTAACCCCTCCCCCAGGCCTACACAGACAGACCGCAGCAGACCAGGCAGTCCGATGTAAGTTGTGAAGGCTAGGAAGTCAGACACTAATATGTAGGTAAACAAAGCTAGGATCTGTACTACACTGGTAAGCCCTAGCCAGCAGGATAGGTAAGACTACAGACTGAAATGGAGTACCTGACATACCAGTACAGTCCTAGCAAATGTGTAAAAGTGTCAGGTGCACCCCCCCATCCAACATACACATAGAGCAACAGTCAGGTGTGCCCCCCCCCCACTCCTGTGTAGAACATTAGAAACAGTCAGGTGTCCCCCGCACTATGCAGAAATGTAGCAACAGTCAATGGCAAATGACCAATGGATACCCTGCAGACACAGCATGCTACCTGTTGGTGTACAACAAAAGGTCAGCACTGCAGTACAAACAACATGGAAGTGGTCCACACATGCAACACAGATGGCCATACTGGGCATGCTCACACACTTAGAGGAATGAGGGCAATGTCAGTCAACAAGATACTGAGAGGTCATACTGGGCATGCTCACACACTTAAACACATGAAGGCCATGTCTGCAAACACCAGTGGACCAAACATATCAGGAAGTTGCAGTTCTCAGTGTGAACACATGACAGTATGCATCACTCCTGCCTTGCACACACAGTGGATAGGAATACAGACAAATATGTAAGGACAACACACTATAATAAGCCACAGGCATATGGGCATAGTTGTGTGGAAGAGGGTGATCATGACAAGGAGCCATGCGGGCTTATCTCAACTGGCACACAGCCTAAGGGCACCCAACACATGAGGTGCGGATGTAACCCACTGCAGATACTAGCCACCAGTACCTGTTAGCATGACAGACTATGTGGTGTATGTGCCAGCTGTGCAACAAGACTGTACAAGGAAGCAGCCATCCAGTAGCTGTATACACACACCTGTGACATATGACCCCATGTGTGCCCGCATGTGGGATGTCAACCCCTACATGAATGGAGTATGCCATGCACACACTGCCCTCCCCATAGCAGTAGTATGACAAGCCTGTTGAGGTCATCCAATGTGAATTACACCTTTGGGAGAGCTATAGCTCAGTAAAATGCATGGTGCGTCCCATAACTGCGTACTGCTGTAGTGACAGAGTAGTTAGGTAGTAGTACTAACCCCAGACCTGTCAATTGTGTGAGTGTGTGTTTGTGTGTGTGCCTGTCTGCCTCTGACTGTGTAGAGTGAAATGCTTGTTAGGCTACTCACACTCCGTGCAATACATATATTCAACTTTGGTAAGGCTGCTGATGTCACTCATCTAGAAGTACACCTCTGGAAAGTTGATAGCCCAGTAATTGTCGTGGCGTGTCATATAACTGTGTACTGCTGTAGTGTGATAAATTAACTAAGTAGGTGTTCGAACCCCATCCCTGGTAACTGTGTGTGTCTGACTGGGTAGAGAACAATGCTTTTTAGGCTACTCACACTTCATACAATACATATATTCAGCTTTGGTAAGGCTGCTGATGTCACTCACCTAGAAGTACACCTCTGGGAACATGATAACCCACTAATTGCCATGGCATGTCCTGTAACTGCATACTGCTGTAGTGTGATAAACTAGTTAGGTAAGTGTTTGAACCCAGCCTGATAACTGTGTGTGTCTGACTGGGTAGAGAGCAATGCTTTTTAGGTTATGCACACTCCATACAATACAAATACACTACTTTGCCAAGGCTGCTGATGTCACTCATCTAGAAGTACACCTCTGGGAACAGGATAGTCCAGTAATCGCCATGGTGCATCCTGTAACTGTGTACTGCTATAGCGTGATAAACTAGTTAGGTAGGTGTTCATACCCCAGCCCTGACAACTGTGTGTGAGTCTGTGTGTGTGTCTGACTGGGTAAACAGCAATGCTTTTTAGGCTACTCACACTCCATACAATACAAATATTCCACTTTGCCATGGCTGCTGATGTCACTCACCTAGAAGTACATCTCTGGGAATGTGATAGCCCAATAATCACCGTGGCATGTCCTATAACTTCATACAGCTGTAGTGTGGTAACCTAGTTAGGTAGGCATTTGAACCTCAGCCCTGGCAACTGTGTGTGTTTGTGTGCGAGTCTGTGTGTGTGTGTGTGTGTGTGTGTGTGTGTGTGTGTGTGTGTGTGTGTGTGTGTGTGTGTGTGTGTGTGTGTGTGTGTGTGTGTGTGTGTCTGACTGGGTTAGAGAGCAATGCCTTTTTAGGCTAGTCACACTCCATACAATACAAATACTCTACTTTGCCAAGGCTGCTGATGTCACTCATCTAGAAGTACACCTCTGGGAAACTTATAGCCCAGTAATTGCCATAGCACGATTTGTAACTGTGTACTGCTGTAGTGTGATTTAGAATGGTGGTTGTGTTCCATCTTCATCCATGCCAGTTTGTGTGTCTCAGTGTTTGTGTATGGAGCAATGCATTATGGGCTACTCACTCACAGTACATTACAAATGCCCTACTTTGGTGTGTGTGTGTGTGTGTGTGTGTGTGTGTGTGTGTGTGTGTGTGTGTGTGTGTGTGTGTGTGTGTGTGTGTGTGTGTGTGTGGAAGTGGCAGGCAATGTGGAGGGGTTTTGCTAATTTCATTTATGGTGGCTCTACTATATATCACAATGTCAACCATACAGGGATAACAGATGTAAATGGCTGAGAGGCTGGGGTGCAAAGCCATATCTATACATGTGACATCAAGGCCTGCCAATCACAGTTAGCAATCCCACTGTGCCTTCACATGTGGCTCACAACGGACATACCATGCCTGACAACATGACCTGTATGGACAGATGACGCTGACATCAGGAAATGCTGTTAGCATGCTATCAATGTGAGTGCAGGGTAAATCTGATGACCAGTACCACTCCCTGCCACACATAGGCAAGACTAGCACAGGTGATGATAAGCTGTGTTCACAGCATGGGCCAAACACCCCAGGTACAGTTCCACATGTCACTGTACATGCATGTGGGAGGTGTTCACATCCTAGACACCATCCAAGTCATGGACTAGGGAACACACACATGGCAAGTGATGCACAGCATTGTCCACACACAATAGTCACCCAGGTGCCTGGAAGACAGATACAATACTCACCTGTGCTGGCAAATGCAGAAGCTACAGGCCTGTGCCACAATGCAGACCATAGTCATGTGGGCTGATGTCAAGGTATACCCATCACCTACCCTTGTATAGCCTGCTGGCACTGCTGGCCACCACACACCCGTGCAGACACGCACCCATGCAAGTCCGAACTGGACCCTGTGTGTTCGTGTGTGTGTGTTGTATGGTGCGTATGTCCACATCCACACACACACTACTCCCCCCAGGGCACAGTGAAGCATGCCGTCTTATGTCTGATACCCCCTCATACTCACTGCCCATACAACCTCTGTATCACTCGTGTGGTGCATGTGCTCCCTGCACATTGATGTGTTGTGGCAATCCCAATAGTGACGGTTTGCACTCCTGGCCCTGCCAAGTGTGTTAATGTGTGTGCGTCCCTGTGTGAGTGTGCCTGTGCTGACGCTGGCACCTGTTCATGCAGACAGGCATGTGTACATCACCTACTGTATATCTACCATATCCCTGTTGCAGATGTCACTCACCATCACATATATTTTCTGTGTGTTCCCCACCAGATAACCCATGTGGCGCATCCAATAACAGCATCGAACTGTGATAGCACTAAATAGCTGTCAGGTGTTTGATACCCTGTGCTGGTAGGTGTGTGACACAAACATGCATCTGTTTCACCCTCCCATCCCTCCTTGACATGTATTCACCTCTGTCTGCCTCCCCCACTTCCTCTCTGGCAGATGAGGAGGCCCACACCTGCATTGCTTAGGCAGCAGCATGTGTATTCAATGTGATGCTCATGATCAGCTGATGGCCTCTGCACAAATTGCAGGCCTCCCTTAGCCAATTGCATGTGGAACAGGTGTGGTAACATTCCCATAGCCAATTGCATGGAAATGCACTCCAATACCTGGGAACATTCTGGTGGTGTTGGCCCTTGTCTGTCACTGTGAGCAGGAGCTAGAATTGTCATTTGGCAAACAGCATTTCAGATGGGTTGGGGAGTTACCTCTAACAACATACACTGTGGGAAGAGGGCAACAAACAGGAGGGGGATGTGCCTGACCTGACTACGAACTGTAAGTGCTGCTATACTGCATATGGAGTAATGTTGGATTAACAGTTTTTGTCTGGATATGCCTGTCGTACATGTCACAATACCTGCCATGTCAGTTCCATGTATATAAGGAATCCCCATCTGCAGGCTCATCTGTTGACTGGACAGTGTTGTGCCTTTGGTGTCATGTGTTAGCCATGATGCAGCTATATGTGGAATGCAGAAGGTACTGTGAGGATTGCAGTCTGTTGATGGTGAAGGCCGTGACGGTTACTGACTACATATCCCTCATTGGACATATGTTGCAACAAACCCCGTTACAATGGTGGATTAATAAGGGTATCACAGCAACATGTCTATACTGGCCCTGTGCATAGACTGTCAGCCACACCTCTGTCAACCTCTGTACATATGTTGTGCATGAAGTGGTTCATATGTGCTGTACACCGTAAATAGTGTCAACATATCTGATAACACGCCAGTAATATATCAGAGTGTTACACATGTCATGTACAGTAGGGCTTGCACTTAATGCCATACCCTGGAAATCCTGTGGATGTTTGTACAGTACTGTGGTCTGTGTAGTGATGGTGAATGTCTGCAGTGTGTGTATTGTTAATATGTACTATGGCCTGTGTACAGACTGTGGTAGATGTTATTGTTCTAGCTCCACTTCTATCTGTTGTTACATGCTTCCCCACTGTATGGTACCGTATTACCTTACATGTGTGTAGGCCATACACACACATGTCCCATATCACAGACAGCCATCAGACCAGACTGTGTAGCAGCCCAGTATATGTAGGGTCATTTTGTGAGTAGCACATATGAGGATGGTGTAGGACAAATAGTCCATATACTGTACTATTATGCTAGTGTACCATATGTGGCTGTGTTCAGATTGCTTGTGGTTATGCACTGTCACACAGGTGTATCCTACCCTGTGCTGTGACATGGCTGTTGAGCCTGCTATATATACAGGTATCGTACCATGATAACCTTAGGATGTCTGTCAGTAGCCAATGGCATACATGTTATTTGCAGATGTCACCTTCCACACGCACCATGTCTATGACAACAATCCCAATGACAGTAGCAAATGTCTATTAATATACCAGCTATACATACCAGACATCCCCCTGCACTACTACATTGGGACTATAGGGGCTGGAGTAGGTCTACATTCCATGTCCAGAATATATGGTGGGACGATATGGACATGCACCTATACAGATAGCTATATATATATATATATATATATATATATATATATATATATATATATATATATATATATATATATGAGTACACATGTGTCTAGTACTTCCAATTACCACTGTCATGGCAACCACCCACTATGAATCCCTACATCATGTGGGCGTATTCCCTGTACATTCCCTGTGTGATGGACATCCTTCCTGTGTATAGGCATCAATGTTACAGACAGCAGATAGCAATACCTCTTACAGGAGAACCTGCCACTCAGGGCAGCCACATATACGTAGGAGGATCAGGACATACAGACAGACTGTAGAGTGGTGCAATGCTTTGCATAATACTGGTGTTACAGTGTGTGTGTGTGTGTGTGTGTGTGTGTGTGTGTGTGTGTGTGTGTGTGTGTGTGTGTGTGTGTGTGTGTGTGTGTATATACATACTAGTTTACCTTGGACTGCAGTCTGTCGGCATAGCTCACTACTGTGGGCCTATCCTCTAGCAGGACAGAGGTGTGCCTATCATGTGTTGTATGTCCACCACACAGGTCCGTGTCGATATTACACTGGCAGTGTGTGTGTTGCATGCTAGCAGTACATGGCTATATCCATTTGTGTACCTGATATCATATTCCTGCATAAGGGTATGTTACAACACATCCTGTAACACCAGCATGTTCCAGGGTGCGTTACTGCAATATTGCTGGTATGGCCCTGCATTCCTGCCTTTGTCCTCCACATATATGGCAGCCTTGTCCTGCTGTGATACGGGTATGGGTTGTTAGGTCATGGCCTATCATTAACCACTGCTAGCATTCCTACTATCATCCCAGTCATAGCGTGGACACCCACAACATTTGTTGGCCAGGGACCATACATGTGACAGATACATTGATATTACCACAAGTAATGAATGTCCCCCTAGGCCTTGACTACAGGGTGTAATTGGAGCCTGCTGAACTACATCTGATATTGTTGACTGTTATGTATCTTGCAGGCAAATCCATTGTCAACTGTTGCATGAATTGAAGGGCTTAGCCTGGACTCCATAGTATAATATATATCCGCACTGTCTGTATCGACTGTTCTGTGTAGGCCTTGCATCCATCACTGGTTATATACATCAACATCCATGTGCTGTCAGTAATGGCATACATTATTGTATGGTACACAAATTTTCTATGTATACATACCTATGTGTCGTGTCATGTCCTTTGAATTGTGAGTGGGTATATGTGCACTGTAAGTATCCCCTTTGTGGGGCTGGTTGCCACACCACACATGTCACAGGTACCTGTTACAGGGCTTGTGGCTAGGGATATACATTGCACCCAGTGCGTCCACACTACTGCTACACATGTATGGCTACTAATATCCTTTGTCTGTGTATATGTGTATGTACCCATATATCCCATATATCGTATATACATATATATATATATATATATGAAGTTAACATGCAGATATCACATGGAAAATAGGATGTGCTGCAGTGGGGCTTGACCCGGGAATGCGTGAGCGTTAGGCGGATGCTCTGGCCACTATACTATTGCTATTTTGCTTTGTTTGCATATGTCTACCATAATGACATACCCATGTTCCCTTCCCCAGGCCCTCGAGCTCCACGTACACAGCATCCATCCATTCCCCGGTTACTAGCCCTGCCATACTACACCTCCACACATTTCCCTCTCTGCACATCTCAGTACACCTCCAGTACTGTCCCCACCCAAGCGTCTGCAGGCTCTTCATCTGTTTAGTCCACATACGTACCAGTCTTCCCCTGATCCTCCTCCAATACTGGTGGTGACATTGATGTGATCCACAACTGTTGGCTCATTCCGCCAGGGACGGACCTGTTGTTGTGTCAAGAGGAGACCTAGCTGGTCTACAGTGTTTCTCCCACTGGTATCATCCTGCCAGGGTATTGTGTAGCAAAAGTTTGCTCACACACCTGGCCAGTCTCATCTCTGGGTTCCACAGAACCAACGCCCCAGGTGTGACATACTGTGCATGAAGCATGCTCACACTTCCCACGGTGTGCACCGTATATCACTATTCCCTTCGGTATTATGCGGGACTACTGTTCTCACAGTATGATTGGACAGGCACTGTTCTATGCTGCACATAGGCTGCTCATAATACTGTGGTTGAGCAATGGACACGTGTTCTGGTATTAATCTACACACATATACATTTCCTATACTGTTGGATGCCTGTGCTGGATGATGTGTTTGTGATCACAGCAGCTGAATGTGTATCCGCCATGGCTTAGTGGAACTCACGTCTACTATAGTGTGCAGGGTCAGGGGTTTGCAACCTGGCAGTGCAGATTATTTTGTTAATGGCCACAACAACAGCTGTTGGCTACAGAGTGACTAAGGCACTGTAGAACATTTGTAGGCGGGTATGCGCTTGTTTGTGCGAAGCACAGCATTGCTGACTTCTGGTTGTGGCATCTTGCACTCATTTAGCCTCTACATTGCTTCACCAGTGTGGTACTCTCATACAGGCAGCCAAACAGGCTTACACCCGCTTGCTCCCGCATACACATGCCCAACATCATGTATTTTGTTCACATCTGTCAACCGGAACACTCAGACTGTATGCTTGTCCATTGTCAGCAGTGGCCCAGGGTGTAGAGCTCCACATTGACCCCAGCAACGTATCCCAATTAATACTGGGATGATCACATTCATAGAGGGTAACAGACATAACATAGCTACATCCCCCATTAATCATGCTTAGTTTACGTTAAACTGTCAGTATTATCCATGCTGAGGTCAGGTTTACATGTCAGGTATGACTGTTGACAAAGGTCAGTTTAAGGTGCGGTTGGATTCCTGTTTCACAAGTCAGGATAGGTTACATGCAGGTATTCTGGTTAGGTGTAGTTATTCCATACCTGTGTGGTACAGCAGAGGTGAATAGCTAAGGAGTAGGTAGGTAGGTAGTGGAGGTGACATTGTAACTGTATAATAGCCTGTAGGTATAACTGGATGGGGAGCAATAGGGAAGGCATGTCAGATGTTGGGATTTGTATGCGAGGCAGGACAAGAGGTGTCTGTATCACTAGCTGATGTAGTGGTATAGAGTGTGAGGTGGGGGGAGGGTTTTGCAAAGTGGTGAGCCTGTGCTGTTCCAGGTGTGCTTGTGGTGTTCCTTCATGGTGTTAGTTACATGTGTCCTGTGGGACAGCTTTGATACTACATGTGGGTTGGGGTTCTAGATACTGGCAATATAGTGGGGGAAGAGGGTATCACCTACGTATACCCGTAGACATTAATAGGAATGGAACAGGGGCTGATAGGTACATGGTGTGCATGGGGCACAAAGGAGGATGTTAGTAGGGGATTATCCAGGGGTGTGCAGGATGGCTGCAGGGAAGGTCCACAGCTGGCCATGTTGTCTACAACAACAGCTGTGCATATGCACTGCATTTGGTGTTTGCGCTGGACACACACCCCTGGGTGGGCGTGAGGACTTCAGTAATACCTTGTGATGCCTATTACATTGGCTTATATGCCTATAGTGGGGTGTTGTGACCATGTGTTCATAGGTGTTGTGTAGTGGATAATGCAACAGCACATATGGTTATACCATACTTTGCCACGTACACTGGACTGTGCTGCGGTGGAACCCATATCAGGAATGGCTGCCCGTTAGGCATAAGCATGCCTGTCGACTGTACAGAATCCGTGGCCTGTCCAAAGTTTGCTTCATAATATTGGTGTGTTCCTCTTACAATCTGCCCCTGTCTGGCAAATACCTGGGAACTGATGCCATTAAATACAGACAAGTAATTGGGTTTAAGACTCCACATCCTTCAGACGAGTCATGCTAATGCATAACCTATTATTCTATCAGCTTTCTAAGGTTGTAAGTGGGATATGTGCTTTCTGTCCCTATTTGTCCTCCCAGTGGTTTAGGTTCTGTCCAGTGGTTTAGCTATTAGAGGTTGAGAGGTATGGGCGTAAGCTCTGCCCAATTCGCAATATTACTGACATCCCCAGGGTGGTCCGAATACAACTGCCCCAGCCAACACCTGCACATCTAGGCCCATAATTGCATACCCATAGTTTCCCCACCTGGCCCTCCTCTACAGCACTCATCCTTACTGTGGGTGCAGGTGGGGTCTAACCACACCACTACACACTGCCCACTCTCCACATGTCGGGACCCATGGGTCATCAGGCTTGCACAACCTACTGGTCCATGTACATATACAGCCTGGTTGGATAAATCATTACAGGGACTGACTCAGATTATCATACATTTTTGGGGTGTCTCACAAAGGACATTGATGTCTTTGTTTCAAGATTAGACTTGGCAGGTCTCTCCCACTGGTAGTATCCTTCCTGTGGTCTGGGAAGCAGCGGTGTGTTTACTTCTATCGTGTGTTTGTATGTTTCACCTGTTTAGGTGGGGAGGTTGATGCTACGTGTTACACGTTTGTTGATTGGACCCCCACCACCATTGGCATGGCCTGTGAACATACGTAATCCTTAACTGGTGTATCATATCTATATATATCTATATATATAGATCTATATATATCTATCTATATATATATATATATATATATATATATATATATATATATATATATATATATATATATATATATATATATATATATATATATATATATATATATATATATATATATATATATATATATATATATATATATGCTGTATACTACTATTTAACATATTGTTTTCTAGTACTGAGGAGCTTTTCTCCCCGGGGCTCTGCTGTAAATGAGCCAGAAGCTCAGCCAGACTTGTCCGGTTAACAGATGTGATTTAAATACATAATTCAATTAATATCCAAGCTATATATATGCGTATGTTTACACACATATATACATTTATATTTCTACATTTCTATATACATATATATGTATATATCTGTATTTGTATGCATACATTTATATATATATATATATATATATATATATATATATATATATATATATATATATATACATAGATATATATATATATATATATATGTCTAATGACATATGGATGTATGGGTGTCTGTATATGTATATATCTATATGTGGGTGTTTAATTATATTCTGTCTCTGTATGTACACATTTGTACAACAGAGAGGGGGAGGTTTCACTCCATGTAGGCATGGGTATATATACACACACAGCTCTACAGTTGTACATCTACATCTGATTATTCTATTCTTTGCCATATACAATAGACTGTGCTGCAGTGGGACTCGTAGCGGGAGTGGCTGTCTGTTGGGCGGCAGCCCTGCTCAATGCACACTATTGCTTACATCCCTGGGGCGGTCCACATAGACCCACTCCAGCCAACACCTGCTCAGCTAGGCCCATAATTTCATACCCATAGTTCCCTATCTGCACATCCTCTTCAGCACTCTTCCTTACTCCGGGTGCAGGTTGGGTCTGGCCACACCTGTACACTGTACCCACTCCCCACTTCTCGGGACCCATCACTTATGTTGTCTGCCCCATGGATCATCAGGCTTTCCCTACCTTGTAAACTGGGAACATGCCTAGCCTGCCATTTGACATCGGTGTAGTGGCAGGAAACCCAAATATGTTTGACTTTTTGGGTGTCCCACAAGGGACATACATGTCTTTGTTTCAAGATTAGACTTGGTGGGTCTCTCCTACTGGTAGTATCCTGCCTGTTGTCTGGGAAGTAGTGGTGTGTTTACTTTTATTGTATGTCTGTATGTTTCACTGGTCTAGCTGGGTGGGAAGGTTGGTGCTACATATTAAACGTTTGTTGATTGGATGCCTCACCCCCATTTACGGCCTGTGAACATATATAATTCGCAACTGCTGTATCATATCCTAGCTATATACATGTGTATATTTACACACACACACACACACACACACACACACACACACACACATATATATATATATATATATATATATATATATATATATATATATATATATATATCTACATTACTATATACAGATATATGTGTATATGTATGCATACATGTATATATTTATATATTGCTCTCTCTCTCTCTCTCTCTATATATATATATATATATCTAACAACATATGGGTGTCTGCATATGTATATATCTATATGTGGGTATGTATATGTATTCTGTCTCTGTATGTATACATTTGTACTACGGCGAGGGAGAGGTATATGGGTAGATATACACACACATACCTCTACATATATACATCTACATCTGGTTATTCCGTTCTTTGCCATGTAGATTAGACTTTGCTGCAATGGGACTCGTAGTGGGTGTGGCTGCTCATTGGGCGATGCCTCTGCCCAGTGAACACTTTTGCTTACATCCCTGGGCCTGTCAGTATAGACCCACTTCAGCTAACACCTGCACACCTAGACCCATAACTAGCTACCCATAGTTCCCCCACCCGCACCTCCTCTACAGCACCCATCCTTACTCTAGGTGCAGGTCGGGTCTGAACACACCACTACACACTGCCCACTCTCCACTTCACGGGACCCATGTCGTACATTGTCTTGACCCATGGGACATCAGACTTTCCCACCCTTGTATTCTGGGTATGTACACACCCCGGCCAGAAAGGTCATTGCACCGGCTTCTTCCCATAATATGTCAATTTTTGAGGTGTCCCGCAAAGGACACTTCTGTCTGTGTTCCAAGATTAGATTTCACGGGTCCACTGTTTTCCCCCCTGGTTGTATCCTGCCTGTGGTCTGGGGAGCAGTGGACTATTTACATTGTTTGTGGGTTTGTGTGTATGTTTCCTCTGTCTGGCTGGGGCGGGGGGTCATGCTACATGTTACATGATTCTTCCTTGGGCCCCTCACTTCCATTGGCATAGGCTGTGAACATATGTCATTTCTGTGTGCTGTTTCCTATCATAGCTATACATCTGTGTATATCTATACACACACATATATATATATATGTGTATATATATATATATATATAGATATATATATAGATATATAGATTATATATATATATATATATATATATATCTATATATATATATATATATATATATATATATATATATGTATATGTCTGCATACATACATATATATATATATATATATATATATATATATATATATATATATATATATATATATATATATATATATATATATATATATATATATTGCTGTATATATAAATATCTAAAACTATGTGGATGTATGGGATGTATGGCCTTAATCTCACTTATCTGTTGCTATGATGGCTTAGTGGTAAACTATTGTGACTATAGTGTACAGGGTCCTGGGTTTGAGCCTTACAGAGTCAGTTTATTCTGTTGCTGGGCAGAACTTGAGCCGTTGGATTCAGAGTGATTAAGGCACTTTAAAGCGGTTGTAATTGGGTTGCGTGGGTTTGCACGACGGTAAGCACTGCTAACCTCTGGTTACAGTTTCTTACACTCAGTTAGCTTCTACTTTGCTTACTCTGTATGGGTAATGCTTACCCCCACACAAACACACTTGGACACGCTTACCACTGCTTATTTGTGCTTAGACCTGATTACTTGTGTCTTATTCATTATGACACTAACACTTCACGTGTGCATTTCATGCAGTACTCCAGTTCACATGTAATTGTTATTATGTAGGTTATACAGCAAAATGATGTAAAATTATGTTCATATACGGATTTCCCATGGAAAATTTTTTGTGTTGCAGTGTGACTCGAACCGGGAATGCCTGTTCATTAGGTGGATGCTCTAACCACTCCACTATTGCTATGCTGCTTCATTTGCATATATATTCCTTGTTATCCTCTTCAGCCTTTTCAGCTGCTTTAACCGTAGCTAGGCGATGGGCAAACCCACGCACCTACGTTTAGCTGTACTCGGGGTTTTAAAAATATTAATACAAGGGTTTCTTCATTTTATTTCAATGTACTGTTGCTGTTGAACACATGGGGACTGTTGGTGAAGATATGCGGACACCTATGAGTGGTTTCGCTCATTTATTTACACTTTCCTCTGTTCTACTTTGCAGGGCCGTGTTTATTCTGAGAACTCTGCTCTCAGACATGCCCCCTGCACTCGTCCACGCTCAGTGTAGGATTTGGAGCTCCAGCGGTGCGCCTTCATTATTATGCATGGCGCGCTGCCATCCTCCTCTTAAACTGCCGCTTACGTGCAGGACTAGTTTAGTCCTGCATGGCAGATTAGTGAATCTAGGGAAATGTCTGTTATATTTTTTATTTATATATTTTGATAAGGCACTTATGCTGGGAACTAAATCTGGTATTTAACTATGACCAGAATCTTTGTTATCATCACTTATAATAATGTTGCTAATGATTAGAATAATCAAAGAGATCTTGTCTTTTGGTTAGAATTGCATAAACTGTGCAGATACTTGAAAATATGTCATATTAAATAACGTCAACAGACATAAAGTTAGAATATTGCATTATTGTTTCTTCAAGGAAAACCAGGTTTTGAAATTTGGTTCAGAATCATTCTATATTGCAATGTTCTACTGTTATATGAAACCCTGTCTTTCTTTTCCTTTTTTAAGTTTTGATGTTGTCATTTTATTTGGTGTTTAACTATCCTTAATGTATTCAAGTAAAATATTGAATGATATTTTGCTATATTTATTCTGTTTGTAACTTTATTGCATTTTGGCTTGCTAGGGTCATATATGGACCATCATTTATACCTAAACAGATTAATCAATAAATGCATCTTTGTAAGTCTGTTGTATAGTATGTAGTTTATTTTCCTTTTCTTTCTGTGTGTCTCTCTAGAGCTATTAGCTATGTTCTGGAGTCCCACCTCAATCTTCTCCCTGACACCTGTCTGAATTAATACTTCAGACCAGGTCAACCCAGAGGGTGGGGGACAGAGGATACTATCTGAGTAAAAACACCAGGGAAAATGATTAGGTTCATAGGTGGGTACTAGGTTATCTGCCCTAGGGCCTATATAAGCCTAGCCAAAAAAGTTCCCTGGCTTTCACCACCCAAGAATTTATTTTCCTGTGCCCCTGTTGAGCAGAGCCACAGAACTGATCCCCAGTGTGAATTTCCTATTTCCTATCCAATTGTCAAGATTTTTCTTAAAGAGGGCCAATGAGGATCTCTGCTTGACATGAATGGGTAGTTTGTTCCAGAGCATGGGCAGTCTCTGGGACAGGAATCTATCCCTCCAGCATGTTCTGTTTATCATGGTGATAAGGCTTAGGTCCCTGGAGTGTGTGGCTCGAAGAGACTGGGATTTCTTTAAGTGTAGCATCTCCAACAGATCTGGGTTTGACATGGCTTTGTATGTTAGGCAGAGGTCGCCTCTGAGTAGGTGATACGCAATGGAGTAGAGCTGGAGTTTTTTTAGATGGTCTGCATATGGCATATGTTTGAGACCAGTAATCTTCTTAGTGAGGTATTTCTGTGACCTTTCTATTTGTTGTAGTTGTCTTGCGAGGTACATGCCAAATGGGACATTGTATTCTATAATGGGTCTAATGAGAGATGAGTAGAGAGAAACAATGACCTCTTTTTTTCTGGAGGCAAACCCCTTTGTGATGAGGTGTGCCACATAGAAGGATTTCCTGACCACTGTGGCAATGTGATTATCAAAGGAGAGGCTACTGTCTACCTGTGTCCCAAGGTCTCTTATCACATTTTCAGTGTTTAGTAGGCTACTGCCTATGTGGTAGTCCATGGGTACAATGTTTTTCCCAAAGGGGATGACAATGCACTTCTTGGCATTGAGCTTGAGGCCATGACTTTGACACCAAGGATCAGTCTCAGTGAGGCCCCTTTGTAGAATATCCACATCATTAGGCAATTCTATTATGGCTCCTAGTTTGCAGTTGTCTGCGAACTTCGTTACCCAAAGACCTGCTGTATTAGCCTGGGCTTCAGAGAAGTACCAAACAGGAGAGGACCCAGGACAGAACCATGTGGTACTCCATTTGTCACTGGTCTGAAGTCAGATTTGGAGTCGGCTACTTTCACTGTGTGGGTTCTGTCAGTGAGCCAGTTGGCCACCCATCTTGTGACATAGGGATTTATGCTCAGTCTAGTGAGTTTATTTATAATTCCAGAGTGGGGGATGGTGTTGAAAGCCTTGGCGAGGTCAAGATAGGCTGTGTGCAACACCTTACTCTCGTCCACGACTCTGGTGACTGATTCAAAGAAGTCAGTTTGGTTTAGGAGACATGATCTACTTTTTACAAACTCAAACTGAGTGGGGGTCAGAGTTTGGAGGTTACCTATGTCTTTGTTTATAAGCTCGTCAGGCTAATGGGGTGGTAGTTCCCAGGGTATGTGGTGGTACCCTCTTAGTGGAGTGAGATAACCATCACTGTGCACCATTCAGTAGACACAAGGGCTGAAGTGAGGCTATGATTGAACATGGTACTTAGGTGGGGTGCCAGTTCGTTCTGCAGTTCATGCAGGAAGCAGCCTGGGATGTTGTCTGGTCCCATGGATGCTGCGTTCTTGGCTTTGGAGAGTGCAGTCTTTACTTGTGCATCTGTGATTACATGGGATTTGCATTCTTTTGGTATAGAGATGGGCCCTTTTGGCGGGGGGGGGTAAAGTTTGCACTGAATCTAGCAGCCAGGATGTTGGCGATATCAGTTGGTTCTGTATATCTAGTGCCTTTGTGCTGTAGCTCAGAGCAGATCTGAGTGTTGCCACTGAGATTCTTAACACAGCTGTAGAATGCTTTGTGGTTGTCTTTAGAGTCAGTGTCGATTTTATTTTCGCAACTAGCTTTGGAGGATTTTATGAGGGATCTTAGCTTCTTGCTGAGGCTGAACAGGGAGTTCCTGCAATCATGGGATTTTACTCTTTTTTTGCAACAGCTTCTTCCTTCTGTTATAGGGTTTGTTTATGGCAGGGGACCACCAGATTGGCTTCCTTTTTTTGGAGGATAGCATCTTGGTTCTGTTGGGGATGGCACAATCCATGCACTCGTGTATGTGCTTATACAGTGCATTTGTATAGGATTCAGCAGTCATACCACTGTTTCCCGTCTGTATGGGTGTTGTGCAGTTCACCACTTCTGTCTTAATAAGCATGAAGTTGCCTTTGGAGAAGTGGTTTACGGTGGTTTCCTTAATGGGGGGGTGGGGTAGGATATGGATGTCTAGGGAGATTAGCTTGTGGTCAAATCTGACCAATGAGGAGTTGACCACTGGTGTGGAGCATCAGTTACCCATATTGGTAATGACCAGGTCCAGGATATTGCTACCCCTGGTGGGGCTATGGACAAGCTGATCCAGGACATTGGAATTTATGAATTCCAGAAAACGCTGAGCAAATGAGTTAGTGCATGAGAAGTTTTCCCAGTTAATGGTGGGGTAGTTGAAATCTCCCATTATTAGGGTATTGGGCTGTTCGTTAATGTTGTCCAGTATATCAAGAAATGTGGAGTGGGCATCCTGGGGCATGGTGGGTGATCTGTAACAAGCTACAACCTGGGTTGTAGGAGGGTTGCCTAATGGTTAAGGTGTTTTCCTTACAAACACAAGGTGCAAAGTTTGAGTCTCACAAGGGATAATTAGCTAGGCTTACAATGGCTCGCAAGGACAGTTAGCCTATTACTATCCTATGAACCTATGAACCCTGCCCAGTGTTAGTTGCACTTGAATAATTTCGAATGCATTATGTTGAGCAACTAGCCTGGAGGTGTGGATATCCTTAATGAATATGGACACACCTCCTCCTTTAGTGTTTCGGTCCAGGTTAGATGGCTGAAAGGTGTGGTATGAATTATAGCCTGGTAATGCAGGGGTGCTCTCTGGAGCCTTGAACCAAGTCTCTGTCACTGCACAGATGTCGATGTTCTCCATCTTAAGGAGTGCCTCGATTGAGTGCATTTTGAGGTTTAGACTTCTAGCATTGAGTAGCATTACCCTCAGATTTTGCTTGCTTGTACCTGCTATGGTGGTGAGTTTGTCATTTGGACCTTGCCTAAAAAAGGCACTATAGGGGTTGCAAGAGCCTTAGCCAGTATCCAGAATCCCAGGGGTGACAGGTGCAGGTCATCTCTGGCAAAGCATCGTGGCCTGTCGAGCATGTCATCCCCAGGCATACAGATACTGGATCCCTTTAGAATGACACCAGAAGCTTAGCCAATTGTTGAAGTTAATCATTTTGTCTTTGTATTGTGGTATTATTCTGGGTGATGACAGGATGCAACTCAGGGCTAGGGTCATACCTGCCTTGGCTACATGATCCGAGAGCTTCTCCATGTCTCTTTTCATGTAGTCCAGGTAGGTACGCCTCAGTTCATTTACACCAACATGGACAATGACAGAGTCATATTTGTACTTGTTGTGGAGTGACCTGAGTGCATGCATTATGTAGCGGATCCTGGCACCTGACAGGCAGCTTCCTGGTATGCTGCCACCCACACAATCCCATTTCAGATTTGTTTTTGCAAAACCTGCTGATATTACACCCATCTTCACACAGTGTCAGTTATTTACAGCTCTTTTCTCTTTACTGAAATTTATGGCTATCTTCCATGTGATCACATCACAGTCCCCATCATGAGGGAGTGTCATATTGCAGGCAATAACTCCACCCCTACTTCCTCAAAGGGGGAGTATGACTACTGCTAGACCTTCCCATCTCTCTGTCCACCTCCTCTAGTGCTCAAGCTGCTAATCGAATATGGGTTGTTTGGGCCACAGTGTCAGGGCTCCTCCCCTCTATGCCATGGAGTCAGTAGTATGCACTTTTTTCTGCTTTCAGCAATGCATATTGTCTAAGCCTATTTCTCCATTAGCCCTGGACTGCAATGAAATATAAACAGGTCAAATGACAAATTAAAACAGATTTTTGTTTCTTCTGCATGCAATAATCAATCTTGTTATTCAGAGTGGAGGCAAAGAAGAGAGTATGTGCAAAATACATCGGAGCACAGTCAATTGTAATAAGTATAATATGGTTCTATATCAAAATATCAAATGGGCAGATTGTCAAAACCCATATGGTCTAAACCATATGAACTATAATTCAGTCCATTGGAAAAAAATTCAAATCCAAACAACACTGGCATACAACAGAAACAATGCTTTGGGGGGGGGGGACTCCTCCCTGCACCCACCAGAACCCCTGCTAATTACTTATGCCAACTCCAAGATCGCACTACAGTAGGGAAAAGGGCAAATTTCCTGATCCCTACTGTAATGCAATCTCAGCCAAAATGGTTCAACAGACTGAATTTTTGTTCATATGGTCTTTACCTTATGGGTTTCGACGATCTGTCCATTCGATCTTTTGACATAAACCCATATAATATAGCATACTTGATTAATGCAATTTAGTTTTACTTAAATTTTCTTGTGAATGCTGTTGCCTTTTTAATAGTTAGTAATGCTAATAGAGCAATCCCCAGACAGTTTTAAAAATTTGCCGTATTTTCATAGGAATACCTATCAGCATCTGACCAGTAAAAAGAGTAACTAAAAATGATTATGTTCCCTCTTGTTAAAATTTACATCATAAGAGGTCACCAATACACAGATACCACTGCTAACAAAAGTACTCCAAGTCCAGATTTAACAAGAAACATGTTTTCAGATGGTAAGCTGGAGAGGGAAATCGTAAGCATCCAAATGACTGGTTTACTTCATGAGGTGAAAGGCAACGGACTGGTTGAATGTCAGCCTCATCTCAAGTCCTATCTTATAAGGAGAGAGTTTGTTCTGTCAGCCTCTGGGTCACAGGTGGGATACCAGACCTGATTCATATTTTCTGGATTCCTTTTGTTATTTTTATAAGGAGGGAGTAACCAGGTGCAGTTTCTAAAAGATGTTTACATCTATGTGTAGAGATGAACACTTGGATTGCTGATGTTATTGTGCATTAGCATCACTGGCTATGTATAAAAGACATCTTGTGGCTGGCTACACTGGCTATTCTTGATGATAGCTGCTGTCTACCATCCCCTCAATACTTTTAGGCCTGATTTGAAATGATCATACTACCGAAAATATACTTCCTTCTTTCTAGTCTCTCCCCACCCTGCCCATTACTAACCACTAGCCGGTAAATAAATAAATAGTCTTCAGCTTATGTGGTGATTTCACAGTTGCTCTAAACTACATCATCTTATCTTATAGGTTCATAGATTCATAGGATGGTACTAGGCTATCAGCCCTAGGGCCTATACAAGCCTAGCCATAACAATTCCCTAATATCTCCATTCCCTTTATCTCCATAAAATCTCATTGGGCAGGATTCACGAAGGCTTGCATGGAGTGTAAGAGACGTGTAACACTCCATGCAAGCCTTGCGATCCAGGAACAGCCCAAAACTCCGTGTAAGAGACCAGCTAAAATGTCTCTTACACGGACTGGCCGTGGATATGCTAAAAACCTCACTTGCAGCCGAAAGGCATGCAAATGAGGTAGAGTAGTGATCCACGAAACAGAAAGCAGCCCGTGTAAGAGCCGTTTTAGCTGCAGAAATGTACTCAGTTGACAACTGAGTACGTTTCTGCAAAAATCACAATGGAGCCATGTCAGCTCCAAATAAAGGGTGCATATGTGTCAGGCAGCATGCCAATGGCCAAATATGTGGCCATTGGCAAGGTACCCAGATGCAAGTATTAAAAAAATATATATTTTTTTTCCCCGCGCAAACAGGCTGCGCTGTATAAAACATAAAAATGAAGGTTATAAACCCACAAATGTGGGTTTTATGCAATACATGGAATGACAATGCAGGGACCAGCAGACCAAAAACAACATGGCCACCGTTTAGTGGTTGCTAAGGGGGGAAGCTGAGTCTAAGACATGTAACTAAGCATTAGTAGTCAATCTGATGTAAATGAGGGTTAGGATACTGAATCCCACAGTCACATAGCAAATGAGCACATTCTGAGTAGTGTAAGAGATACATAAGGGGGAGGAATAGAGTAGGAGATAGGTGACATCACAGGGGAGAATGGTAGAAAGAAATGCAGTTCATTGGAGGTCAGTGTTACATGACAGATGACAGACACAGATCATGGAAAGAGGAGTGCCACAAGATAAGCATGGGAAAGTCAAGAAATGGAAGGTGTACACTGTTACTTACACCAAAGTTTCTTGCTGGGCGTGCATGCGCACGTGTGTGCGCCATGAGGCGCAAGTAGGGCAGTGTGCGCACGTGTAAGGCAGACTGAGCATGTGGGAGCGTGTTGGTAGAGTTGTAACACTGTTTGCGCTGGTGTGCATGCGTTTTAACCCGAATAAGCAGATTCCAAACCATGTAAGCATGTGTGCGCGCGTGTAAGCCACTGTGAGCGTGTTTCTGCTGGTATGCACGCTGCTCCCCCCTGAGGAAACATAAAGGAAAAAGGAAGCAACAGAATTAGTAGGAAGCTAGCAGGGAATACTGCTGGAGCTAGCAGGTGAAAACAATTAGCAGCAGGCAATTACACAGGCAGAATAGTAGCTCAGCCAAGCACTTAAAACTCTGCAAACAGCAGTGCAGGATGTATCTCTCAAGAGACACTGCAAGACAGGAGTAAGCTATTAGAAGTGAAAACTGAAAAAGCTGAACTCAGAGCAGAAATGCTAGGGGCTGCCATAGCTGTCATAATAAGACATAGGCGACTTGCTGAGGGTGGTGACAATGCAGGTGGTGACAGACAACCCACAGTGAGGAGACGGAGAAGAGTGTACAGGCCCAGGGTCACCTACCATGGGTTACATGAGCTCGAGATAGTAGAGCGCTATAGAGTGGACAGAGACCTCCTGCAGCAAATTGTCGAGCTGTGCAGGCCATGCCTCACACACAGAACCAACAGAGGGGAACCCATCCCAGTGGAAACCAAGGTATGTGTTGGCCTAAGAATACTAGCAACAGGTACCTTCCAGAGACCAACTGGTGATATGATGGGGATATCACAGGCATCAGCCTCCAGGGTACTGCACCAGTTCCTGGATGCCATGTCAGCACATGTCGGTGATCATGTATATTTCCCCAATGCCCGTGAGGTATTGGCCAGCAATATGCGTCTCTTCCAGCAAATAGCGGAATACACTGAGGTAGTGGGTGCAATAGACTGCACGCACATATGCATCAAAGCACCAGCCGGTGAGCGGAGTAGGGCCTACATTAACCGCAAGGGCTTCCCCTCCATCAACTGCCAGGTCGTGTGTGATGCCCAGGGCATAATAATGAATGTGTGTGCTGGCTGCCCTGGGAGCTACCATGATTCCCACATCTGGCATTTGACGCAGCTGTACCAGACATTTGCCAATGGGGACATCCCACATGGACACCTAGTGGGGGATGCAGGTTATGCACTGGAGCCGTGGCTGATGACACCCATCAGAAACGCACACACACCTGAACAGGAACGCCATAATGAGGCACACGCACAAACACGTAATGTAATAGAGCGTGTATTTGGGCTGATCAAGTCACGGTTCCGGTGTCTGGACACAACTGGTGGAGTCTTGCAGTACTCACCAACTACATGTACCCAAATTGTCATGGTATGTGCTATGCTACAAAATATGATCTTGCGAAAACAGCTGCAGCAGGACCAGAACAGGGCCGGACCAAACAGCCCCCCACCATTGCCAAGGCCATCACAGACAGAGCGTGACTCGGAGGAGAAACAACCTGAGCCTGCCCCAGTAGGCAGAAGGAGGCGTGCCCAGTATGCCCTGGCCTTGGCAAAGAGGCAATGCATAGCACATACACTGGCTCAGTAGGAACCCTGGGAATGATACCCCTCTCTGACTCATTCAAATAATAACAGGGATGCCTAAAATGACATGACCTGCTCACAAACATGTACAGGGAATGTAATATGTGCATCCGACAGAGGCAGCCCTGCAGCACCACCTGAGGCATGAATGCCATGTGTTAAGCAATGTAACACCATGTACTATATGCACACTTGAGGACCCTGACTAACATCCACCCTCACCAAGCATGAAGCCACAATATGACGATGGGATGATCAATTGCAATAATTGGCTGAAGTAATGCAGTTAGTCAAAGGGGAGCCAAAGTGTTTCAGCCTGGGAAGACATGCTGAGCATGACATGATGCACCACCTGCTAGGGGTGGTGTGCACCTATCACTCCAGGCCTCATGGATACTGGCAAAGGCTGTCAGTACCCACAGCGTGCCCTGAATAGGTAAGTCTCAAAACACAAACCCACCTTCATAGGTACCACAAGGGATAGGAACCTAGATGTTATGCTACCCAATGCCAGAAGTCTAAACAGCAAGATGCGTGCAGTGTAAACGCACACAGTATGGAGAATGTTGATATCTGTCCTGTAATAGAAAACTGGGTCAAGGCTCACATCAGCACCCTAACACTACCAGGTTACACCTCATACTGTGCTGTACAGCCACAAAACATGAAACAAGCTACAAAAGGAGGGTGACTAGCAATAATTGTCAAGGATAACCACACCCCCATGTTGGTACCACAACAAGAAGCAGCATGGACTAGCCATGGTCAAGTACCAGTGGCTAAAACCGCCTCCCAGTATATAGCCTGCTGCAGACTACTGTCCTAACACCAGGAACTGCACCTGGCCTATGTTGGAATACATGAATATATCAAGCCCCCCAAACCACATTATATTGGTTGACTGAAAATACCCAGACATACACTGGGAGCATTATACTAGCACCAACACTGTAGGAGAAAAGTTCATAGAATCCACAAACCAAAATGCCCATGAACAACATAACACTCCCACAAGAGGGATAAGCATACTGGATGTGATAATCAGCAACATGCGTACTGGATGGCAAGATGAGAAGTGTATCCCTCACTGGTAAGACCAGACCATAGAGTAATCACACCGGATATACACATCCTGACCACAGTCCCTGGCCAGAAAACCACAGTGAAAAACATGTGTAAAGCATAAGTTGCACCCCTCCGAACTGATGTGGAATCCATTAAAGGCCCTGTGCAGGTGCAAAATATGGGACACACCGCAGAACCTGTTATACAGGCATTCCATGAACACAGCCAGGAATGCTTGGATTATGCAATCACAAATAACAACAAGACACAATGCCATACACGCAGGCATCTGGCATGCTGGACTCCAGCCATTACCAAACCATGCAAGAGAATGAGGAAGCTACTACATGATAAAGCAAACATAAAAGGGAAGTAATCACTGATCAGTAGTATGGCAATAAAATATGTCCACACATACAATCCACTAAGGCCAGCTACAACAAGTAGAATCTGTGAATCCTGAGGCAATGTTACACCTGCCCCAAGTACACAGACAACCCTCAACTCCCCCCAATAAATATAAATATATGTGAGAGATGCAACCATTTATCCAAACTGGAGGCTGGGCTCCCCCAACTCAGTACTGTCAAAACTAGTCAGGAGGAGAAGGTAACCACACACACCACAAACCCAGTCCCACATAGACCTATCACAGCTGTAAACCAAACACATAAACACAGAAAAACATTCCCGGAGGCCCTAATTACAAACACACCACACCAACAGAGGCCTCCAAAGCAGACACCCAAGCAACCACAACCTCCAAACATAGCACATGCAACACATAGTACACAAAGCTGGTGTGCCAAACAGTCACAGGCCAGAAAAAGAAACAACATGCCTGATACAGTTGTAATAGGTGTCTCTATAGGCAGACACACTGCTGTCCCACTCACCAGACTGAACAAGGGAAAGGGTACAGTAAGCTGCCTGTAGGCTGCTACAATACGCCACATAACACAAGTACGCAGGTCACCCCAAAGCAAGTCGAAATATGATGCAGTCATTGTCCATGCTGGTGTGAATGACCTGAGATGTACCTCCCTGGACTACATGAAAAGAGACATGGATGAGCTCTCTGAGTATGTACTCCAGGCCGGTATGACACTGGCCATTTGCAGCATCCAACCCTCAACAAGAATGATGCCACAGTACAAACACAGAATGATCAGCTTTAACAGGTGGCACAATTACAGCTGTCAGTCCAAGAGGATCTAATGTCTGTCTGCTTGAGATGTCATGCATGACAAGCCATGCTGCTGTTCCAGGGATGGCTTGCACCTGTTATCCCTGGGCGTCTGGATATTGGATAAGGCTTTTACCATCTCCATAGAGCCGTACGTAGGCAAGGCCGAAAAGACTAACCCACCACCCTAGAAAACATAAGTGGTAAGAAACATAAGGGTAATGCTGACCAATGCCAGATGTGTAAACTGCAATATGCATGCTCCTGAGGCACTTCCCAGTATGGAGAACATCGATGTCTGTGCAGTGACAGAAACCTGCTGCAAGCCTACTGACAGCACACCAGCACTACCATATTATACCTCATATCATGCGTTATGGCCCCAACACCTGGACCAAAACATCAAAGTAGGGGGAGTATCCATATGCAGCACAGACACCCATACGGCCAGGTAACTGACAATGCACGAAGCAGCGGAGACCACCCATGTGCACCTAACTGTAGTCAAAACTGCTGTACAGTCTGTAGCATGCGACAGACCACACTCTCACACACAGGAACCCCACCCAGACATCCTGAAGACACTGGACAGTATGAATGTCCCACCAAATACCAAACAAGGTACTCACAAATTACCACATAGGTGGTAAACCATTATGTATGCAAGGAGTAATCAGGGATCTAGGGACACAAGTGGACAGTAACCTGTTATGTGACACTCACAATGCCAATGTGGCTAGGAAGACTGTCTATATTGGACACCGTATCATGAAAGGATTCACATCTACATCAACAGAGGTCATTGTGCCCCTGTACTGTTCTCTTATCAGACCCATAATCTAGTACAATGACTCATATGGGATGTACCTTACCTGACACCTGCAGTGGTTAGAAAGACCTCAAAGGTACCTCACCAAGAGGATAAAGGGTCTCAAATATATGTCATATGCTGCCTGGCTGTAGACACCCCAGCTGAATGCAGTCACAGACTGCTTACACAGAGGCATTGTATGTCTGTTGTACAAGGCCATGTCCAACACAGGAGTAATGGACATGCTCCACCCCAGGAAATCAAAGCCATTGGAGCTGTGAGAGTGACAGATGTCAACCTCAACAGATAATGAAATAGGATGTGCTGGAGGGACAGATACATAACCCAGAGGCTCCCCACACCCTGGAACAGGATCCCACTCCATGTTAGGCAGAGCCCCTCACTGACACCCCTCAACAGGAATATTGCCAAGTGGATGGATGATCGTAGATGTACACTGGGGGTCTTCACTGTGTCATGTCCAGACAGAGGCACAGTAAAGTAAATCATAAATGGCCATACTATTCACATAGCAAGGGGCGGGGAAAGACACACACACTCTGGCTAGGCTTACAAATGCCCTAGGGTGGATAGCCTAGTATGAACCTATGAACTTATGAAGATACAAATTGTACAGGACACTAAGGATAATCACAAGGCTTACTCAACTGATGGTAGGAACCATGTTGGGAATTCACAGATATGCTCCGAATCACACAAATATCACAAACAACATACCAAACACACACACATATTGCCAACATCCAACCTGACAGGTGCAGTGCAAACCCCCCCCCAGAATGCAAAATATCTATCCCAGCAGACTGCTGGCCCCCTGACATTGCAGATGCTGAGGTAACAGCCATCATCTACAAAGCAAAACTCACAGCAGCAAAGGTATGAGATGGTGTCCTGGGCTGAGTCCAACATGGACTCCAAGAAGAATGGAATGCCAAATCACACTACTGCTCAATGTCAGCCTTACCACAGGATATGTGCCCAAACAGCAGTGTACAACAACAGTGGTCCTTCTCAACAAAGGTGTTGCCTGAATGGATACTGCAAACTACCACCCCAGGATCCTGACAAGCTTGGTCTGCACAGCTATGGAAAGGATCAGCATGTACTGCAGACATAAAGCTATCGGGGACATACTGACACCGGACCCTACCCAGTGTGGCTGTCGTAAGTGCAGACCCTGCCCCGAAACATGTTTGACCCATTTGAAACAGTCATTAAGGTCATTGATGAGGGCAATGTGGTCCACACAGCGTAGCTGGACTGTGCAAATGCTTCCAGACAGTACCCTACGTGTTTAGTATGGATATGTTCACCAGCTTAAATGTAAACCCCTATGTCAGTAGAGGGGTTGCAAACCAGACCAAGGACAGAACTGACATGGTCAGACATGCTGCATCCATGTCAGACTACAAACCAGATATAAGTGGCATCCCACAAGGCTTGGTCCTGGGACCTCCCTCGTTCCGTATATATGTCCCATAGGTACAGGCCAACATGGAAGGACTGTGACTGAACATGTATGCAGAGGAGTACAAACTGTCCACCATATCTGACCCCCAGCTGACACAAGCAACCCACAAAAGGGCCACATAGAAACAGACAACTGGTGCCATAGCCATGTCAGCAAGCTAATTGCAGAAATGTGTATAGTCAACCACCATGGATATACAGTAAGTGCCCACCAATTACCACACAGGTGTTAACCCATTACGTACCTAACATGTAATGAGAGACCTGGGGACACAAGGTGATAGATATCCTGCATTGGACAAACATGTGGCTGTAGTGTTCACAGAAACATACCATATACCCACCTAATCGTGAAGGTTGTCAGATCTAGATAAGGGGAGGTCACTGTGGCTCTGCAGTCATCCTTCATCAGCGTCACAATTAACTACAATAGCCCCTGTGGGATGTACCTCAGCAGACACCTCCATCAACTGTAAAGTCCACAACAGTACCTCACCAGGAGTAGCAAAGAGCTTGAACAGATGCTATGTGTTGCCTGATTAAACAAAATGCAGCTCCACACACTGCCATACTGCCCACCCAGAGGCAAGCTGTGCCTGATGTATGAAGCCATGTCCAAGCTGGAATCAATGAACATGCTGCACCTTGTACAATCTGAATGGCAGTGAGCTATGCACATGAGAGACCTGAACCCCAGCACTGACATACATAGGACAAGCTGTACTGAATGATCCATAACACAGAAGCCACCCCCACTCTTGAGTAAACTCCTAGTACAGGTTAGCCAGAGAGTCACCCATCGACACTCCTCAAGAGGAATTTTGATGAGTGGATGGGAGATGGTAGGTTTACCCTGGGTATCACTGTTATGTCACAGGTAGATGGAGGCACAGTATACTAACCATGACATATGTCATGGCAAACACCAGTTACAATGTGTGTCGAAGGACAAACACACTCTCTGACTAGCATCAGAAATGGCCTAGGGCACATCGCTAGTTTTTGCCAATGTCCACCTATGTTGTGGAATACACTACCAATTTTGGACAAGCCTGGTTTAGGTAGTCCATATCTGAACATAATGCAACATGGTCATATGTGCACAACTGGCCCCTACACAGTCTGTTGTGCTCACTATGAAGATTTAAAGCAGTGATAGGACTAAAGCCCAGGATACTGTCCACCACAGTGAAAGTACTGAACCAGTACACTACACAGTACTACAGTGTTAGGTCATTATGAAAGGATGTTGACAACTGTATGCAAAGTATCCCATGCAATCCCTGCAGGCACAGTATAATCCCTGTTGTGGTCAGACATGAAGGAGTTGGCCAGTAAGTACACAACACGACACCCAACACACAACCATAGACGTGAGATATTGTTGAAGTTCACACTCACCCAAATATGTGGTGGACTGCAGAGTTCAACATATGGAAAGCTCACACTGGGCATGCTCGCACACTTTGATAAATGAGGCATATGTCAGACAACATGCCATGGAAAGGCTGAACTGGGCATGCTCACACACTTAGGCCATATCTCCGTTTAGCAGTTGGCCACACATATCTGGTTTTTGTACGTGTCATTCCAGGAACCAACCACAACACAGCAATCTGCCCACTGCACACAGTAAATTACTACAGAGACATAAGTGATATAGTGGATCCCCCTCATATTCAAACATCTTCCACAGATACACAAGTTGTTCATAGGAACAGGGAATGCTATGGCAATAAAGACCTGCAAACAGTCTAACAGCAACAAATATTGTGCATCTGACAATTAAACATATGGGTGTAGAGGTCAATACTAGGCTGTTTGCCCTAGGGAATGACAGCTTAGCCAGAGTGTGCTTGGCATCTGCATCCCCAGTACAGTAGGCTACTGTGCCACTGTAAAGTAGGTCACATAAGGCAACGTGTGAGGCTAGTGTGCTGTGCCTCTGTCAAGCAGGGACACAGTGGAGATCCCAGGGTTTGAATGTGCTAAGCCACATCCATGTTGTTGGTGTGTGCTGGAAGAGGGTTGCTGAGGACCTCCAACAGTAAGTGGGCGTCAATAACAGACTGAGGGGAGCCCTATCTGCATTGTCTGGACAATTTCACTGTCAACACTGTGTTGTGATGATTATGTGGGATTGAAGTGTCGTGCTGGTACTGTTCAGAGATGTCCTCCCTCTGTGGGCTACAGCTCTGCAATGTATTAGCTCACTCTGTCTGTTGGACAGCTCATATATGGCTGGTGTACACCTGACAGGTGTCCTGTTGTGGAGCAGTCATGGGTATATGTGGGATAGCATGATCAATGCAAACCTTACACATGCTCATAGAATGCAATTGTCAAGGATTATGCATAGTGGCCAGTATAGTCCCCCAGCATGGGTCCTTTGAAGTCTTCCACCCCAGTCTTCACAAGTGTAGAGTCTGCTTGTGCTAAATACAGTTTGTTTGCAGTGACAACCTTGTCTGGGGGTGAGGATGGGATATGGATGTCCAGGGAAAGGTGGGTATGGTCAGATATCAACAATGGTGGTCTACCTCTGGTGTGGAACAGTGAGTACCCATGTTGCAGATGGACAGGTGCAATATGTATTCCCCCATGTGGCTGTGGTGAGTGGTTCTGCCATAGCACATGGACCCACAAATTGTAGTGGCTGTAGGGTAATGTTGTAGAGGCCTGAGTAGTTCCCACACACAATATGCCTGTACCTTATGTTAACAACTGGAATGGTGTATGTGAACACCTGCATATCCTGGCACTGTTCCCAGGGAAGCAAAGTGTGTGTCCTGGATGTGGGAGTGGTGTTCTGGACTGGTTGTGTTGTGTGTTACAGGTCCTGTGGTCACAAAGCATGGTATAGAACATAACCTGCCAGTGCGATGTGCATATCTGACCCTGAAGTAGGTGGCTGCAAATGCATATATATGCTATCCCCCATCTGACAGGTAGTACTAGATGTACATACCTCTGTAGAAATAAAGATGTCAGCACCCTATAAATACTGCAGGTGCAGAACAGATGCCCAGTAATTCGGATAGCGTGCTCTGCTAATGTGTCTCCCTCAAGTGTCATAACATAGGTAGGTAGGAGTTTGAACCATGCAAATGCTCAGTGTGTGTGGAGGGGGGTTAGTGTGTACTCAAGTCTGTGTGAGGGAAATGTTCCTTTTGGCAACTGGGAAAACACTCTACAGGATGCACATTCCCCTTTCTAAGCACTGATGATGTCAGCACCCTATAAGTACAGCAGGAGAAGGGAAACCTCCCAGTAATGCAAATAGCGCACTCAGCTAATGTGTCCGTCTCGAGTGTCATAACATAGTTAGGTAGGGGTTTGAATCCTGCAAATGGCAAGTGTGTGGATAAGGGGAGTGTGTGTGCTGGCAAGTCTGTATGAAAGATATGTGCATTTTGGCAATTAGGAGAACACACTACATGATGAACATTACCCTTTCCAAACACTGATGATGTCAGCACCCTATAAGTACAGCTGGAGAAGAGAAACCCCCCGGTAATCCGAATAGTGCACTCTGTTAATGCATCTCTCTCAAGTGTCATAACATAGTTAGGTAGGGGTTTGAATCCGGCAAGTGTGCGTGTTTGGATACGAGAAGTGTGTGTGTGTGCAATTCTGTATGAAAGACATGTGCTTTTTGGCAATCAGGAGAACACACTACATGATGTACATTACCCTTTCCAAACACTGATGATGTCAGCACCCTATAAGTACAGCTGGAGAAGGAAAACTTCCCAGTAATCCGAATAACACACTCTGCTAATGCGTCTCTTTCAAGTGTCATAACATAATTAGGTAGGGGTTTAAAACCTGCAAGTGTGTGTGTTTGAATGAGGGGAGTTTGTGTGTGTGCAATTCTGTGTGAAAGACATGTGCTTTTTAGCAATCAGGAGAACACACTACATGATGCACATTACCCTTTCCAAACACTGATGATATCAGCACCCTATAAGTACAGCCAGAGAAGAGGAACCTCCTAGTAATCCGAATAGTGCGCTTCGCTAATGCGTCTCTCTCACCTGTCGTGACATAGTTAGGTAGGGGTATGAATTCTGCAAATAGCAAGTGTGTGTGTGTGTGTGTGGGGGTAGTAGGGTGTGTCTAATTGCAAGTGTGAGTGAACTGTTCCTTTTGGCAACTACTACAATACACCAGATGCTGCATATTCCCCCAGTAAACACAGGTGATGTCACCACACTATCAGTACAGCCAAACAGGGCTAATTGCCCAGTAATGCCAATAGTGCGGTCCACTAATGGGTCTATTACTACTGTCAGAGCACAGATAGGTATGTTTTGGAAACCCACAACTGCCACGTGTGGTTGTGTCACACAATATGACCATGCGTGGGCTGTTGTTCATAACAATGCATGACATTGCTTAAACCAGCAATGGCAATGCACACATGATGTTTGTGTGTGACACATACACGTATATACCTGTGACCTTCAGTAGTTACCATGTCTGACATATGCCTCAAGTGGATAAATGGTATTTGCAATGCATAACATTATGACTGTGTCTTACTGTGCAGGGGCCACATGTGGTATGTGTATATACAGTGTGAGTTGTATATGGTATAATCCCAACAGCAGGGGATACACATCTGGTCTGGGCCATATAGTCTACATGTAGTCAATGAACAGGTGCTGCATGTTCCCACCTGTTGTGGGAGAGGTAACATGTTGTTCAACTGCAATTCAGTGACTACATGCTGGGAACCTTTCAGCTAGTGTGTTGTAGCTACAGTAATGCTCACATACAATGTTTGGCTGGATGCAGTCCAGCCATATAAAGACATTTGTAGAGACTGTCATATTGCCAGTGTTGTTAGGGGGAACAGGTGGGTTTCCTGTGTATGGGAGGGTTGTGTGTGCCAGGCTATGAACCAGAAGGCAGTCCAACACACTGTTAGCTGCTCATGGATAGGCCCTGATGCTTTGTGCTGTGCCAACAACCTGGAGGTGTGTGTATCTGTGGTGCCTTGAGATACCACCCCCCTGTCCATGTGTGTTACATGTGTAGGGGATGACAGGCATGGTATGAGGTATAACCTGGCAGTGATGGGTTGCACCTGTGAGCCATGAATCAGGAATCTGGTACTGCACAGATATTGCAGTTTACCGTGCTGAGGACAGTGTCCAGTGCATGCATCTTGCGGTGTACACTGCTGGTGTTGTGTAGCATTACTGTTAGTGTCCTATCCCGTGTGATACCCGCGGAGGTGGCTATGTAATCTGTGTCCTGCAGCAAAAGGCACTATGTGTGTATCAAGGGGCTTTGCCAATATACAATGGCCCATGAGTGTCACGTGCAAGCTGCCCTCGCAAATCATTGTGGCTTCCCTAGCATGTAAGCACACATTGACAGCCATTGGATACCCTATGAATGACATTGGAGACTGAGCAGAATGTAGACATAGAACACCCTTCCTACATATTGTGGTAGCATACCTGGTGAGGGTATGATGGCAACCAAGGTCAGGCTCATACTGGCCTGTGCCACATGCTGAGAGGGCCCTTCTATGTTCCCTATCATGTAGTCCAGGGAGGTATGTCTCAGGTCATCCATAGTGGCATGGACAATGACTGAGTCATATGTGTCCATGCCTCTGACTGACCTGTATGCATGTGTTTTGTGGTGGACCATGGTGCCCCATGGGCATATCACTGTGACCTTCACCATGTACAGCCTGTTGAGCGGGACCCCACTGCAGTGGCCAAGAGAGGTACCTGACACATCTGTAGCAGGTGTGTTGTGTAGCCCTACAGGCTGTGAGTGTGTGGCACACGGGATGTGTGCCATGTGTGGCATGTGCTCTGTTCCGACTTGACATATGCCTGTGTGCCAGCTGCGGAGGTGTGTGATGCTCAGGCAGGATGCTATTCTGAGTCTCCAAGTATGCCCCAGTGTGTTTGGATTGCTGTCAGTGTGGGTCTATGTCAGACTGGTATTGTAGTCACTGTAGTATGTCATGCCACCTGACAGGATATGGCAGTACTGGGTTCAGAGTGCTCAGTCCCCATATTGGCTATGTGGTGGCATCTCACACATGTGTTGTATGTTCCTGGCCAGGGGAGAGGGTTGACTGCATACATGTGGCAGCTGTGACATTGCCACATGACTCACATAAACCACAACTGGACCATAGAGGTGATTCACAGTTTACCTTTGCACATGCTACCATAGTAGTGTGATTGCCATGGTGATTACCAACACATAGGGCCAATGGGGAACAACATACTGGAGGTGAGTATGTGTGGGTGTACTGCTACTGATTTCATAGCACTGGCATATATGACTGCACACGTGGGTAAATGCCAGGTAAGTCATATGCAATGTGTCACAGGCAACGTACATGCAAACAGGACAGACAGTGATGTTCTGTCAGGTGGAAAGTTGACATACGTATAGTACGCTATGCAGATGTCACTAGGAATCCACAGAATCTCTGCAACTCTGCATTGCAGGTGGAATCAGTGTTCCAGGGAACCACAAGCAAACATGCATACAAACAAAGCTACAGTAAGCACGGCTGGAAGTAGTCCATTGTACAACAAAGAAGGGGTAACACTTCCAGTGGGTAACAGTGCAAATATGCAGGCACTATCAACATGTACCCAGGAATGCACAGCTCAGATGTCCATGGTAGAACTGATATTATGTCATATTTAATTGTAATTTGTATTAAATCGGTACTGCACACATATCAACATGCGCAAACATCCACATTGCATAGTCATTGTGGGCAACATGCCACCATTACTGTACATGTCCATCATTGCGTATCACTACTTGCATTAGCTTCTCCCCTGTGCTACCTATGTATGTGGCTATCTGTTGACATCCTTACCACCGGTATGCAATAATGTGCAGTTGTTACACTATGGTACTTACTATGGGTGTAGATAACAATTCAGGACAGTCATACAGTTACTGCATCAGGCATGCTGGGATATACACACAGTCATATCAGCACACTGTACTGTTACCAACATGATACTAGTAATACACTTCTATGTAGTCACCCTGTGCATCAGCAACGTGTTTACCTGTTCCTGCACTGATGTTGGAGATTGCAGGAGGTGGCACAGTTTCATCATATGCACAGGGTGTGAATTAGGTATGCCTGAGTCTGCCACTGATACCACCAATTGACATGTATGTGTATGTGTGTTGGTGAGGGACAGCAGTACAGGGTGGGGCACTGTTGGTGCAGTGTGTGCATGTATGTGGTAGCCCTAGGTGTTGACATTTCGCATGTGTGTATGCATGCACACAGTTCCACCTCATGGCTGCCATATACTGGAGTTTGTGGACAGCCACAGACTGCACCTGGCAGGTCATACAGATCAGTGTCTGTGGGCACAGACACGGTACCTGTGCCTGGAAGGGGTGCTATGGACCGTATCCAGTACTAAGCCAGACTGGGTACTGTCATCAGAAGCGGGAGTGTGTTGACTGGGCACAGGTCCCTGTTGGGACTGTCCAGAGCCACGTGCACATGGTCTCCTGGGGCGGTCTGATGACAGCACAGACCCAGCATTGCTGGGGCTGCTGCTGGCACTATGGGGGTGTCTGTGGGCCTGTTGTTGTCCGCGCCAACTGCCAGCTGCTGCTGTTGCTGGCATACGGCCATGTCGACGCCACAACCGTCCACCATTGCCCTGGCTCATGGACATGTGGTTGTGGAACTGCTGTAATATGTCCCCACAATGTCTGTCTATGACATCGGTGAAATTACGGATAGCATCCGCGATGTCACGCATACTGTCAGTCATGGATGTGTGACATGCTCTCAGCTCCCTCACACCCTGTCTGGTGTACCTTTCCATACGTGACTGTGCCTGCATGACAGCCCGAAACATAGCTGAGGTTGACAGACCTCTTTGGGCACGTCTGCCAGAGGCAGTACGCCCACGGATGCTCCCACGAGAACCCATGGGTAACTGTCTGTGTGGTACCATCTCAGGACCCTGCCCATGGCTGCTGTGTGGGGAAGAATGTGCCACAGATACCCCATTACCTTGGTCAATGCCCACTGTATCCTGTCCATCACCTAGGGACAATGGTGACATAGGATGTACTGGCAGGATGACTGTGCGCAATGATGGAGTTGACAGTGGGTACTGTCAATTGGCTGACCAATGACGGACCCTGACATACCTTCCTGTGCCATTACACAGATATCATCATTATCAGTACCTGTGGCACCAGATTCAGGTTCCCTGCTGCAGGACACCAGAGCAGCACCAGAACCTGTGGGAGGAAGACAGGAAACACAGTTTACAATGTCTACACAATGTTACCAGTGATGCACTAATGCACACATGCACACATGCACACGTGGACACATACACACATGCACACGTGGACACGTGCACACGTGGACACATGCACACATGCACACATGCACACATGCACACATGGACACAGGCACACATGCACATATGCACACGTGGACACAGGCACACATGCACACATGCACACGTGGACACAGGCACACATGCATACCCCGCAGTGTACACACAGAGCACTACTGAGTTACACTATTATTACTAGCACTATCAGGACTATTATAGGTATTGTTAAAACACACTCACCAGCATGGATGGGCTGCCTTGCTGTAACACCGGAGGGACCTGCAGAAATGAGGGGATTAATGTCAGTGGGCACAACTGTGCCATTGATACTGCGTATGATACAGTGCAGTAGTACACCAGTTGCCTTTCACATGTCAGCTGCTGATATTGGCAATATCACACCTGCACAATTACATACTATGTTGGCAGCTACATACCAAGGACACAACTTACACATGCATAAACTAACAGTGTACAGAACAGTCAAGTGTACATATGGCATATTACCTGCATGTTCCATGTCGTGTTGCTGTGTGGATCCAGCCTCCATCATAATGCAGGTATGTTGCTGTTGATGTTCCTGGGCTGGAGCCACAACACTTAGGAGTAGCCCCTCCAGTCTGGTGGGGGGGGGATGTGTGGCCACCCCACCTCCTGTGGCGACCTGTTGCCTGTGGATATCCGATGCACGCTGACAGACATTTCTGATTAAATCACTGCAGTGATGTCGTACCTGCTCATATGTCCTATTATGCGTGCCAATGTCATTTACCCATGGACAAGGTCTTGCCACAGTGCAGCCCTCTCCTGCTGATTCTGGCTGGTGTGGGAAAACAGTATGTCATAATCCCGCACCAGGCTCTGGTGTATCTCTTCATCTTCTGCAGCAGAGTAGGCAGGGTTTCGCTGACGCGCCATGTCCCTGAAAGAGAACACAAACAGGATATTAGCAAACTATGTTAGCAATATATGGCACACATACTATACATGATACTCAACTGTAGTGATATACTACTACTCCCATATGTAGCATGTGTGTGCCTCTTGGTGGATACACATGTACATGGCCAGATATCAGTGCTCAACCAACACCTGTGCAACAATACCTGCCACATTCCATACAACATAGTACCAAGCCCCATCGGTCAGCACACTGAGACAGGTCCAATGCATAACCTCACTCTGGGGGTTCATACCAAGGTACTGTATGTGGAACGCCATCCACTAGTGTGATCTGGGCACAAATTAATCGGCCTGGATATACATATCCCACCACCACCACCAGCACAGTAGACTACTTTGATATATATGTGTATAGACAGATTTTCACTTGTTAGCACTGACATGGTATCCATGCAGCCCACTGGGCCAGTGGAAGCCACAACCCACAATGCTGACCCCTTTGCGAATGCTTCCCACGGACATCCCAAAGAATGCATGGAACATGCACACACATTTCTAACCCAGACCCTATGCACAAAGGTTAAGCATCCTGTCTGGTGGACCCCAGCCAAAGGCAAATTGTATAACGATAGAAGGAGGCTACTGCAGGACAGAGCAGATTCACATAAAGGGAAGGCATCTGTGGTCAGCACTGGTAATAAGCTACGGTCTCCCATAACAACATCCACAGCCAACTCTGAGAGGGAAATGGCCACAGACACTATAGATAACCACAAGGCCTTCTTCAGTTATGTTAGACATATGGACCAAAAGCCTCAGATATGCTCTGAGTTACTACACACCTACTTAACATTCACTGAACCCACAGATATTGGCAACATTCTGGCAGACAGGTTCAGTGCAAATATCCCCCCTCCCTCTCCCCCACACTTAGAAATACTTATCACAGCTGAATGTAACCTCCCTATCATCTCAGATGTCCAGGTGAGGGCCGCCCTCAGCAAAGCAGAACACATAGCATCAATGTGACCTGCTGGTATCCCTGGATGTGTGCTACGTGAACTCCAAGAGGAGATACAACCACATATAAGACTGATATTTAACCTTGGCCGTACTACGGGATATGTACCTGAACACTGGCATACAGCAACAGTGGTCCCACTCCACTAAGGAGGCACCTCTACTGACCCTGGGAACTACCGCCCCATAAGCTTAACCAGTCTGGTCTGCAAAGCTATGGAATGATTCATTATGGGCCGCATATACAGCAATATTGGGTACCTGCAGACACTTGATCCCACCCAGTTTGCCTTTGTGATGGGCTGATCCTGCCTTTTGAACCTGGTTGACCTTTTCAAAACAGTCACTACAGCCATTGATGAGGGCAAAGCAGTCCATACAGCCTACCTGGACTTGCCTAAGGCCTTCAACACAGTACTCCACTCAGGCATCATAGACAAGCTCATCAGCTTACATGTTAAAACATATGTCACATGATGGGTTGCACACTGGTTGAACTACAGAATCCATAATATCAATATTGCGGGAGCCATGTCAGACTCAAAGCCAGTCACATGTGGTATCCCACAGGGCTCTGTCCTAGGACCCCTCTTGTTTGGCATTTACTTCTCAGATGTGAAAGCAAACATGTGCGGGTTGTGGATGACAAAGTTCCCAGATGACTGCAAACTAAGCGCCATAGTTGTTACACCAGCTGACACACACATCCTACAGACAGGCCTCACTGAAACGGACAACTGGTGCCAGAATCATGGCCTAACACTGAATGACATGCAATGTATAGTCATCCCCTTTGGGTGAAACTACGTGCACACAACTTGTCACATAGACATACCTATAGATACGGACAAAAGACACATATGGAGGGTTCACAGTATGTAGACTATTAACTTGTTACTTTACATTACCTGTGTTTGTTGCAGCTGGTTGCATTACCGTTACTATAGCTTCCTGCTGCTGCTAGCCCAGCTTGATACTGACACTGATGACAGCTTCAACTTAGTGTGTCTTACGTGTGTTTTTGTTTGTGTTCTTATTTTCTTTTTTCTTTTTTTCTTTCTCTCTCTCTCTCTCTCTCTCTCTGCCTCCAGATGGTGCAATGAAAGTATTGCATGTGTGGAGTGGGAGTACAGGATGCTTTTGTAGGTATCTGCATAAGTCCATGTGATGGCCTCTGCACCTATTGTAAGCCAGCATTTGCTAATTGCATGCAGCCAGTTGTGTACTGATTGCAGTTCTCACTGTGATTTCAGGACAGTGCTATAAAAGGGTATGTGAGATAGGCATTGCCCTTTCAGATTGTAAGGGCGGGGACCATGCTGGTATGCTGTGGACACTGTTCTGTGAGTGTAAAGGTTAGTATCTCTCGCATGATTCAGGCTGTGTTGTAGATTCACATTTCTCCATTCATCTCTCCTGTTTCCTGTACTAAGTGTGTATGTACACTGACACCTACAACTATATATATATATATATATATATATATATATATAAATATACATACATTTATATATGTATAATAACTGACATTATTACCTACTAGCTACCAACTAGCATGGCTGTTTCTGTTCACACACTACTATTATAGAAATCTACTAGATTTGACAGTAAATATACATGACATGCTTTGTGTACTACACATCCTATATTCCCTTTACATTCATTCCTACTATTACATGATATATTTATTGTAGCACAATGGTCTTGTATAACAGTCATGGCTTAGTGCTAAGTCATGCAGACTACTGTTTCCAAGGTCCTGGGTTCGGGACTGACAGTGGGATTTTATTTTGCTTTTGAACTGACTACAGGACCTGTCAATCAGAGTGACTAAGGCACTTTTAAGCAGTTGTAACTGGGTTAGCGCTGGTTTGCGTGGAGCTCCCACATGCGCACTGGCATTCAGCTCCGCGCACACCCGCTTACAACCGCTTAACAGTGCTTACTCTGGTGCACACCCGCGCTATTTTCTTTGAAAGAAATGAAAATGGGGAGACAGGAAAGTGGTGAAAAAGGGGTCACAAAGAGGGTAAGACAGTAGGGAAACAAGCTTGGGTTTTGCAGGAGGAATGTAGGTAAGGCCCATAGCTGCCCATTTCTTCATCAGCAACAGTTGTGCATATGTTTGTAATTTGGTGTGACATTTGAAACCTTCCACCCCTGAGAGAGGTGTCAGGACAACAATAATACTTGTTGTACAGCCAATTGTAATTGATAGTTTCCATGTCCAGCAGACATGTGTGCGGAATGGGCAGCTATGTATGGGGCGTAATTTTTTTGTGGGTACAGAGTGCCCTTTTTTTTATTTTTTCAGGTGAGAGTGGTATGTCAGGTAAAGGAAGTCAGTATAGCTGGGGAGGTAGGTTGGGTAGGTCAACAGACAAGACAAACAAGATGCATACAGGGGCGGTGTATGACATGTGTGGGGGGGGTTACACAATTGACGGGGATGGATGTTTGGATATCCAGAGCCCATGAGTCCACAGATGGCAACAGTGGAACTGATATCCCCACCTATGGGCAGTTGCCACTGTTCCTTCACTGCCCAGGATGGGACTGTGCTGGGGGCTGTGTAGACCAGGCAACAGGCATGCCCGTAAGTTGTGCCACCTGTGCCTCAAGCTGGCGTAGGGGCCCAAGAACAGAGTCCCAGATCTCCCTACGCACCACAGTCCGGACGCTACGGAGGGTGAGTGGTGGTTCTCCTCCAGCCACACTTGCAGAGGGGGGATGGGCCCCATCCCCTGCAGCGCTTCCACCCGCAGGTGGCACAGGGCCACCGGAGGAGGGTCCAGACTGGGCACTAGTGCCAGGGGCACTCGCCAGCTGAGGTGGGAGAGGTGGGTTCACTGGAACCCGCCTTCCCTGTCGTCCTATGTTTTGCATTATGTCATGACAGTTTGGGTTAGTAACATACAATACCATTCGCAATTAGTTGTAACAGCATGCATTAGTACTCCCATTAACCAAGCACCCAGATATTCACACCATTGAACAGCGAGCATAACACATGCATAATTTGAACAGCAATACACAGTCCAACAACATGCAGGGTTGAATGATGGCAACAGGCCATCAGGTTTGGATGTATGAACAGGGCAGATGCATCAACGTACATGCAAATATGTATGACCCAACAGGACAAATGTCCAGGGGTGTTAATTGTGATTGCACATACCAATTTCATGTGGAATGGATTATATGTGATTATAGGGTAGGGTGAAGAAAATATAACTAACACCTTCAAATACCAATACATATGCTGTACATTTCTAATAGCTGCAGATATATACACACTACTGTTCTACCTACAGTTTCCTATGTGATAACTACTTCAAGTTGGTGATAGGACTGTTACTGCTACATCAATATACATTTTCTTGTTATTCATACACATTCATATCTGGCTTTGTTCAGCTACATCATCCTGCTACATTTGCTTTATATAGCTATAGACAACTGTGGATGTTTGGTATTTCAGACAATCATACTATCTGCATATTGCAGACTGAGAGCAACATATCCAGATTTTGGGATACACATTCCAGCTACAGCAACATTTTGAACACATTTCGCAGTTTGGTTCTGCTTGTCACATTCATTTCATTCTGTACTGACTGCAGTATACTTTATTCAGGGGTTATTACTACTTTATTGGTGGATTCATAACTCTTTCTCACACTCTCTCACTTGTTTTAATTTTACTATTCAGGATGGTACTTACTTCTAGGCTTTATTGACATGTTTTACCTGTAGTTATTACAATCCTTTCCAGCAGTCTCACTTCTGTCATGTTTCAGTATTTCAACAGGGATATATTTCACACATGTGCTTTGCTCATCTTCTGCAGCTGTACTTTTCAGCCTGCTGCAGGTTGTGTACTATTATATTACAGGTGGGGCATCTTTATTTCAGACTTTATTTCAGACATTTTCATTTTTCTGTTTGGATTACAGACTGCAACACACTTTTGTAATCAAGCAATACTTGCAAACACTCTTACACTGTTACTTGCACATTTTATTACTTAGTGACTACACTGCACTCTTTTGCTAACTGTCATACTTTTATATTTCTTTACAGTTACTGGGAGAGGATTACTGACCTGCCTGGTGGCGCAACCGCACCAGCCTATCGCCATAGGCTCTGCGGTTCGCAGAACGGACACCTGCAGCTGTAATATAAATGAAGTAATATTGGAATACACATCTCCATAATATCAGCTAGTTTAATTTCTTACATACATAATTAAATCTAACTTACTCAGTAGTGGGGCGTTGGGCATTTGCCGGGCCTCCTGGATCCAAAGGTTCAATTGGTCCTGCTTACGTCTCTTCAGGTCCGCATGGTGGTGATGGACCTGCTCACCAGTCCTTGGAATCCCTGTGGCACTGGTGAGATCATGAGCCAACTGGTCCCACGCCTCAGCCCTATATGCTCCCCATAGGACCTGGCCCTGCATGAGTTGGGCCTCATGATTGTGGACTAGGAGCCAGACCATATATCTGGACTCCTCAACGCCCCACTTCTGTGCTCGAAAGCAACTACCCTCACCTACTCCTGTCATTCTGGCTGCAAGTTAGTTCTACAATCGTTTATGCTGTGTATTCCCACCTATGGGGCTTATATATGCCATTTTTCCCACACTTATCTGTGATTGGCCATTTTGGAATTGTATCAGCTTCACAAAACCTGCTTTGTCATGCTCCACTTTCTATTCATTCCTATATATTTGCTATTACTGCATTGTTAAGTACAGCTGTCATGGCTTAGTGGTTCAGTACCTTGACTATGGTGCATGGTATCCTGGGTTCGAACCTGACCACTGCTTTTTAATCACTGTCTAGACAGGCTACGGGGTGTGTCTGTGTAAAGGCAGTTTTGTTACAGCTTGCTCAACGTTGCCCGTCGGTTAGTTTGTTGGCGTGGTGCGCAGCTCTGCGCAAACGGGTTACGCTGGTTTACGCTTCATTTGGCTGTCAGCACGCATATTACGCTCAGCTCAGCTAGGGTCACACAGTTTCAGCGTGTTAAACCACTGCTCACCTTCGGGCACTCATTTTACATCTGTTAAACCACTGCTCACCTACGGGCAGATACACTCACCTTGTTAAACTGTAGGTCAGCTATAGGCACATCTGGCATTTTTTATTCTTTTGTTATCTCACATTTTTTCAAAATAAATGGCCTATTTCATTACATTTTACATAAAATATAATTTTATATGTGTACATATATGTCCGGGACTTGTTTCGTGCTTATTTCACTAGAAATAAAACTTGATGTTGTGGGGGCTCGAACCATGACTGCCTGTTCTTCAGCCGACGTCTCTACCGCTACACTATTGCTTTTTGGCTTACTTTGAATAGTTAGTTCTTATATGCTTTTCCACTTACTGCTAACTGTGGCTGTGCTTCGGGCACGCAAACGAGCGCACTCCCGGGCAAACATCTTTACAGTTAAAAAAATATAACATGTTCATTTATATAATTTTATGTTCATAGTCTGTGGGGGCATGTGTTGTGTTGTGTTTATTCACATTTCCATGTACTCTGTCGTGGGTGTTTACTTTGGGCACTTTTACTCTTCTGGGGGCGTGTCCGCTTGCAGGGCTTGGCCTACGGACACGCCCCCTACTGTCTTCCACGGACCGTGTTAGCCTTAGGTGTGATTCAGCATGCCCTCATGCATATGCATGACATGCTGACGTCACACCGTTTAACTGCAGCCTCCGTGTAAGCCTTGTATCTCTTACACGGAGGCTTCGTGAATCCTGCCCATTGACTTTAATTATAAGTATCGATTGCAAGCACATTAAGTGGCATGTTAGCTGCTTTTTGTTTAACAGAATAGCTTTACAGGACTTGCATATTTATTCTTATTTACCAACATTAGTCTTAAGTCACCAATGCATGTATGTGTAACAATTGACCATAATATGCTGCTGTTCTTTAAGTAAATTTTATTCTTTATATGTATATCCGATTTATGTCCTGGTGCTGCATTTTGGGTTTTATTGGCTTTATCTTATCTCTGGTTTCCCTTGTGCAGTTCTAAGTTTTTTGTATA
Organism: Protopterus annectens; assembly: GCF_019279795.1. Taxonomy (NCBI): domain Eukaryota; kingdom Metazoa; phylum Chordata; order Ceratodontiformes; family Protopteridae; genus Protopterus; species Protopterus annectens. The sequence goes on from NC_056737.1 coordinate 1,447,995,557, forward strand.
ACTTATTCAGTTTACTAAATCTGAGATCCCAATGAACTAGGGACTATTTATTGAGTAATTCTGGGGTGTAATAAACCACTTATGCAAATAAACTGTTTATGATAGTTTCAGATGAGCAAAATGTTGCATGAATTTACTATAGTACTTAATCATCATGCATGACACCATTTCTGTTATGCTGGTATTAAATAAATAAACAGAAATTGTAGTAGTTTCTTTGCTTTAATTTCACAGGAATTGATATGATTCCCTATGAAAGACTGACAGATGAGCAGTCAGAAAAAACACTGCTTAGCCTCAAAAGACAGAGAACATACTTCCTTTTAAACAAACATAAAGATTTCCATAAGGATTTTTGCAGAGGAAAGTCCCTATGTACCCCCATGTTCGGAGGGCAATCCCACCCTACTGCTCAAACGTTTAAACTCCATCAGTCTCACACTATCATCAGTCTTAAATAGGCTATGTATTTATCCTTCTGTCTCAACTAGCTGTCCTTGGGCAGTTACAAACTGACCAACTTGTACTTGGTCACCTGTAGTGAAACCAAATTGCAAACATAATTTTTTAATTCATGTTATATTCTAAAGTTGAAACGTGTTTAAAGTCACACTAAAGAAAGAGAGGTGAAGATAAAAAAAATACAAGACTGGTTATGTAATATAACAAATGCATACAGTGCACTTTCATGAAAGAAATATGGCCAGCTCCATGAAGTGATAAACCCATTCGAATGACAGCACTTCAATGAATGACAAAGAGACAGAAAATACATAACATACACACACATATATAAATATTTAAATATTTCCCCTATAACCTTACACTCAAACTAATCTTAAATCTGACTGCAATCTTAATTACAACATTCAGTCTAGCCCTAACCCGAATCCTGATACTTAAATCTGAACTCATCTAGTACGTCAACACTGACCCTAAAGTTAATGAGTTTTGCAAATACTATGAGAGACACCCACTTATATAGCCTTGCAGTCATTGTGGAGTTCATTCAAACTAAATCTGGCAAATAATTTCAGTGAAATGGTGTTCATTCAACTAGCCATTGACCAAAATATTGTTTACAAAAAATATATTTATTGCTGGCAGATAAACAGATAGAGGGAGGAGAATAGAAGGAAATAAGGAATACTCAGTACAGGGGCAACAAAGCAGCCACACATCTCAGGTTGTGATAGAAACCATGACAATTAATGTTAAAATAGTGTGATTGTGACGAGAAAAGAAGGATGCAATCAAACGTCTTTGCAGAGTTGAGGAGTAGGGGTGTGTACCTCAGGGTATACCAAAACAACTCCAAATGCCGAGATTGCAGGTTGTGTTTTATGACGACATATGAGGAAGAGTTCCTTAATTATAGAAGCAGGAGATTTTATAGCCTAAATTAGCCATCGTTGAAAGTTTGATTAGAAAATTTGCATTGTGAGAATGTGCATGTACAGAAATTGATTATAGTTTGTCACTGTTCATTAAGTAAAGTGTTTCATTCTCTCACATTTATGCAAGTGCAAAGTATGCCTTTATATTGCTTTCTGTGTTACACTGGGGATACCTTGTCATGTTTACATTTTGTATACTCTACTGTATGCAGTGTGGTCTTTACTCCTCAACCATCATCAACCCCATGTTGGGTCATCTGTTACCACCTCTATTGATTCAGATCCAGTCTCCATCCTTCTTCGACTGTCATGCTTGATTGTCACACATTTACTGTCATACAATCCATCCATCTCTTGACTAGATACTCTTGTTTCCTCTTGCCTTCATCCTGCCTTTCCATAATCTTCTTTCTTTACTAAATTATCTTTTAGTTTCCTGTATCACTGAACCACCTTAATTTATTCTCCTGGACCCTGTCTGCTTCTGGGACTATATTTGCTTCTGCTTTGATGTCTTTTCAACATCTGTCCAACAGTGATCATCATGCTGTCCATCTCAGGCACTTCATCTCCATCACTTCAAGCTTCCTCAGCTACTCTTTCATCACTGGCAAAGTCACTGTGTTATACAGAAGATCTGATCACAACACTGTTTTTTGCACCTTACTTTTCAGCTTCTTTTGCTTTCTGTCACACACTACCTCTAACACTTTGCGCAAGTTGACTGAAGCACCTCTGAGTCTAGCTTTGACCTCCTTATTCAGACTTCCCTTGTCTTCAAGCATACCTCCCAGATACCTGAAGCCATTAACCACTTCCACTTTTCCCTTTTATCCCAATGTTCAGCTTCTTCTGATTCCTTCAATTTGCTACCATAACAAGTCTTGTCTGTACTCAGTTTCATCCCATGTGCTTTTATCTTTCTGTTCCAGTCCCCTATCATTTACTGACATTCATGTTCAGAATCTGCTTGAAGTGAGATATCATCTGCATAGAGCAGCTTTGTTGATCTGTCCTGTCCAGTCTGTTTGCTAATGTAGTCAATCAGCAGTATAAACAATAATGCACTTAGAGTAGGACTTTGATGCTTACCCACTTCTACTGAGAATACCTCTATGAGTCTAGACACTGTTCATACTTGTGTCATTGAGTACTTGTACATAGCAATAATTCTATCAATGTTTTTGGGACTTTATGATATCACAGGACAGCCAAAATCAGCATTCTTGGCACCTTCTTACATGTTTTTTCCAATTCTATGAATGCCAGTTGGACTATTTTCTCATTTTCAACTACAATATTTGTGTCATTGTAAGCATTAGTTTAGTTGTACTGCATCCTGATCTGAATCAGAAGTGTTCTCCAATCTTAATTTCTACAACTCTGCATATTTGATTATCAGTCAACCTCTCCAGCACTTTCATGCAATGTGACAGGAGTATGACACCTCTGTACCACCCACTATTGTGAATACCCTCTTTGTTCTTATACACTGCCAATAGAATGTTTATTCACCAGTCACCTGGGATATGACTTTCACGCCATCCAGTTATGAGTACCCTCAGAAGTTGTTTCTACCTTAATTTTCCCAGTATCTTGATCATATCTGCTGCCATGACCTCATCTGAGCCCGCTACTTTCCCTGATTTAGTGATGCTAATATATCTTCTAGGTTGGACTTTTCTTTCTCTTCATTGTAGGTTGTGCAATGTGCAGTACAGCTTCTGTGTGGTTTCCTTCTTCAGAAATTGCTTCAAGTTCTCCTTCCATCTGTCTTTGATGTCCTCTGGACTGGTGAGCAGACTGTTGCTGGCATCCCTTATGAATTGCATTTGATAACTGTCTTATCTCGCTGTCCTTGTTTTGCAACTTGAATAAGCTTCTTTATGCCATATGGTGAGTCACTTTCCACAACCTGGTAGAGATTTTCTAACATCTTATTCCTTGTCAATGCTGTCTTAGCCTTTCTGTTATCTAACCATGCATTTTTAGCCTGGCCCATCTTTTCTATCTCCCACTTTTTCCTGCACTCCTTATTTCTTTTGATAACTTCCTGGACTTCTGAATTCCACCACCAGGTTTTCTTATGTGCCTTATTTCCATACCTGGTTCAACTGCATTTCTGTTCTATATCTTCACACATGCACTTTTGAGACACTGCCATTCTTCTTCAACTACACCTATTTTCTCTACTTCCTGATGTGCTAGAGCCCAGGGCATTTCCTTGAACTCCTGTACTTTCACTTCAGTCAGTTTTCAGGTCTTCATTCCTCTCTATGTTGATCACTGAGCATTCTCTGATCACTGCTTCTAGCTGTCTTTGCCACCAGTGGTTTATACTGAGATCAACTATTTCACTGGTGAATCGCTTTGTAATAGGGTTATAGCTAGTTTACGGTAAAGGTATGGGGTGCTATCTAATCAGCAATACAAAAGCAGAGTACCATCAATCTATTGCCAACAATTTCTGTGAGGATCACACTTTGTCACTATATTCATTCATTTAGACAGTCATGGTTGTTTGGCTATTTAAATTAACTTTAGTTTGAGATAGCACCAGTCTGGGTGGTTTGTTCCCCTGCACTACCTTACTTATGTGTGCTGACCCTAATCTATCCCTGCACCTTACCTTAGAAAAACCCTACTATATAAGACAGGCTCAGGTACAGACACATTCACCAGCATATGCGCAGTGCTAAAACTATGCCCTAATCTAGCCCTCACTCTACTACTTACCTGTCGACACTCCCACAAACACATTCCTAATCCTAATTCCAGCCAATTTACCTCTGTTTACATTCTTAACTGTAAGCATTTGATGTGTCAACATTCTGATAGTGCCCTTCTGAGTGTCTGCATTCTTAATGGTCTACATTCTGAAAAGCAACTATATATATATATATATATATATATATATATATATATATATATATATATATATATCTTGAGAGATAAACATATCTATATAAAAATATATACTGTATATATATATATATATATATATATATATATATATATATATACACACACACACACACACACACACACACACTATACACACATACACACACACACACACACACACACACACATATATATATATATATATATATATATATATATATATTTATATATTTATGTATGTACGTATATAGTTAGTTACTGCAAATGTGACAACTATTACACTGGTTTTACCCATCCTAGAAAGACTCGGCTATCCTTGACCACATTCTCAACCGATGTTTATTAGTCAGAACAAAATACTTGTATCAAATGCAATCATTGTTTAATCATGCAAACATGTTTTATACATTCTTAGCAACTTCATCATCTTGTATACTTCTAAATACCCACAGTTCTGATGCATCAAATATATAAACCAGTTAAGTGCATACCACTTCACCTTAGCAATATGCTTTGCAATCTAGGTTAGCCAAGTTCCTGAAGCTCCAGTTGTTTGTAGTGCAGTTTATATTATCTACCACTTGAGAATGAGACGACTCTACAAGTGTCATTTCTTTAAGTCCTAAAGATACAAAATAATATTACCAAAACCTAGACTCAGAGAAACTGGTTTTGTCTATTCCCTACTGCTGTACAACTTTGGAGCAATTATATATATATATATATATATATATATATATATATATATATATATATATATATATATATATAAGTTGGGGGGATCCTCCCACATGAGACATGCAAGAAAGCTTGATCCTCTGCAAAGAAATCATTCTTTTCAATTACCTGAATGTGATGTTCAACAAAATCATTTTATTTTTTACCTTTCATTGAAGTGATACTAACAGTGTATAAGCACAGGGCTTTCTCTGTATGTGTGTGTGTGTATGTGTGCACGAGTGTGAGTGTGCATGGGTGTGCATTTTTGTGAGAGTGTATGTTTGTAACTTGACATTTTACCTTTGGCTTGAGGATGTAATCTACCTCAGTTAACAAATTGTATAAATAAAATAAAAAAATAAACATGAATCCTAGCACTTTGGTCATTTGTCCCTTGATCCTAACCTTACAAATTTGGGTCTCCTCCAATTGCATCTAAGGCTACAGAAGTTTAATAAGCCAAACTTAACAGCATACCTAATATTACTACAATGTTTCCCCCATTCTCTTCAGTTCAGAACATCCCAGAGGAGCATTTTCATACACCCACTGGTGAGGTACATCCACCCCCCCCCACCAAGTACACCTCTTCTCCTTGTCAAACCACCATATATCTCATCACATTCATATATCACAAAACCACATGGCTCATCATTCATGTTTCCATTCTCAAAATGAACTGTTAATTTTAAATCATTTTAAATCAAGATATAAATGTGAATGTGAATTTATTGTTCATTTCTTCTCTGATAAGAATGCTGCCCATTAGAACTGTGCTTCTGCCACTTGACCTCATGAGCGCTGTCTTAGTGACAGTCTGTCCAGTTACATCTACTACTAATTATTGTCTCCATTATGTACCTGACAACCTGTGGATTGGATCCTTGTCCATTAAAGTTGGTTATAACTAATCTTGGTGTTTTGAGTCAATGAACTTTCAGATGTTAGTTATGTCCTTGAGATAAGGGATTTTTCCATCAGCCTTGAAATACACCTTTATTATCCATACCTTCACAGAACCTTCTCCACGTCAAGATGTTTTTTGAAAACTACTGCCCTTTTTCTAACCTTGTCATATAGGAACTTCAGTGTCACCTTACAGACAGCAGGCTCATGGACTTTTTTCATTCTACAACTCACACTCACCACAGCATTGGAACTTTCCCTACTAAGACAGTCAGTGATCTCCTTATGGCCAGAGACTAGCAGTATTATTCATTATTGATCCTCCTGGATCTCACAGTGGTATTTGATTCCATTAATCATGGCTTACTGATTGACTGGATAAAACTGTACTGCGGTCTTTCCACTACAGTCTTGCAATAGTTTTCATCTTGTTTCTCTCTGACCATCTTCAGAAGGTGTGTTCTGGACTCAACTTATTTCATCTTATATGTTAAAATACTGAGTTCCATGGGGATCTCACAAGCTCACTGTTGTACATGATTTACGTGTTTCCATTGAGAGATCTTATTATGGACAGGAGAACATGATAACATAGTTATGCAGATGACATCCACTATTACTTCTTTTCCCAAGATAAAACAGCTAGTGTGTATTACCTAGCTGACAATCTTGAAGCCATCCACTCTTGGCTTTTGAATAATTGGCTGAAACCAAAAACCACCACCAAAACTGAAGTGATGGCAGTTCATACTGCCCTGAGAGACTCCACTGCATCACAGTTCTGCAGTTCCATCTTATATATTAGAGGTAAGCTTGAATTTGTTGAAAGAGTGTGCAGTATTAGTGATATTTTGAATCACAGGTTGACACTTCAAGACCAAGAGTCAAATCATCTTGTTTACATTTATCAGATATTTCCAAAATAAAGTACTTATTAACTCAAGCTGACCTCTATGTAGTTGCTCGTCCCTTAGTCTCTTCCATACCCCTCAACCTCTTATGGCAAGAAATCTGGACAGCTTTTGCTTTCAAGGCTACACACCTGTGGAATCTACTACCTCAGTGGCTTTGGGAGCATCCTTCTTTGCCTGGACCCCATAGATCACTTAACACTTATCTCTTTAGGATTGCTTTGCATGGGGTCCAATGAGTAATGACAACCAGTTTTACTATTGATTTTTATTATCTATTTATGTATTTTACTGTTGGAGCATCATCCATATACAGTTTTGCTGATAAAACAACTAAATAATATTAAAGTTCAAGAAAGAATCACCACGTATATATCAAGGCTGGTGAAACAGGATGATGAATTTGAGCTTCTCAATTTTATTATTACACCCCACCTCTTTAATAGCACTGCTATCTATCTTTTCCCTTATAAATACATCTACATGAAGAAAACATCAGCCCTATCACTCATAACTACTAAGCCACTTTCTAAGCTTACCCATCTATTCCTAGTTAACTCAGCACACATGAAACAAAGTGGAAACATCCACCCCAATCCCTGCCCCTAAACAATATCACTAGCAATTCACTCCCATCCTCCCACACATACTATGAACTTAACACCCTCCTCATAAAAGCTCAAATCTACTTATCCTAAACATGAACATGAGAAGCATCCTAAACAAAATACCAGAATTCCATGCAACTCTTCATCAGTACAACGCTTCATCAGTACAACTTTTCATCAGTACAGCTCTTCATCAGTACTCTGCAGACATAGTTATACTCACGGAAACCTGGCTAAAACCACACATACACAACACTGAAATTACAGCCCCTGGGTGTAGCATTCTGTGACAAGATAGAATCAATAAAAGGTGGTGATATAGCCATAATCTGTAAAAATAACCTCAAAATTGAGAGGTTGGCCAACATCCCACCCAACCCCAACAATTGTGAAATTCTAATTTCCCACCTCCAAATTAACCACAACAAGCACGTCATTATTATAACCATTTACATTCCCCCTGGCAATTACCCTTTCAGCATTGAAAACCTACTTCAGTGGTGTTCTACATCTTACATTCCGGAAACCATAATATTAGGTGACTTCAACACTGACTGGGCAACCATCTCCTCCAACAATCCCACCAATTTTATAAACTTGCATGGGTTCTCACAACTAATTCAATCCCCCACAAGGATGAACAAACACAGTAATAAACATTCAATACTAGGCTGGGTGCTCCCAAATAAACCCTCCCTCTATGGCCAACATGGTTGTCTCCCTGGCAACCTAATTGACCACCTATCCACTTAGATATACAGGGAGTACAACACCACCTCTAACAACTTTGTCTATACATTCATAGTAAGAAATACTCCTCTCCAGATATCTTTAAAACCCATCTGCAAAACTGCAGCTGGATCCCACTACAACACCTTCCCCTGGACACAGCCATAGTACTTCAATGACAAATTCATCCATATCCTTAACAGCATAGCCCCATCAGAAAAATCCATATTAAATTCAAACAAACACCTTGGCTCTCCAATGAAACCATAAAACTCCTGAAATTAAGCGACAGAATCAGGTATCAAAAAATATAGCACTCCTACAATATCGCCAAATGTGCAACTTTGCTAAAAAACAAATTAGACAGGGCAAAAAACTTTCCACACTACTCTGCAAAATAAATACCACAACAACTCCCAGAAATTTTGGAAAGCTATCAACCACTTACTAAAACCAGGCCACACTTGCACTCCAACCCCATCCACAACAGAAACTACCATAAACATAGCTACCCAATTCAATTGTTATTTTATCAATTTATCACTAATAAAAATAGAATCTACTTCTGCACTATCCATACCTATACATACAACAGATGACCTAAATTCCTTCTTTATAAAACCAATCCAGACTAATACTATAAAGAAACTCCTGGCCAAACTAAATCCATTATCTTTCACAGCTGACCAGCTCCCTAATAATTCCTTAAATTAGCATCAGAAGCCATTGCCTTCCCCATATCCATCCTTATAAACTGATCTATAAAAGAACAGTATATTCCCAAGCTGTGGAAAGTTTCTTACATCATACCTCTGCATAGGGGTGGAACATCCACAGATTTCACTAACTACCGTCCAATAGCCATACTTTCCCCTTTAGCTAAAATCCTTGAAACATGCATCCAATCACAACTAAGAAAAAAATAATCTCCTAGCCTCATCTCAGCAATGGGTTTAGATCCAAACACAGCACCACTGCCGCACTTGTCAGCTTTGCCAACTCAATCAATCAAATAAGAAATTCTGGACAGCTTGCATCTTCCATCTTTCTCAACTTGTCTAATGCTTTCAACACCATCTCACATAAGAAACTGTTTAATGAGTTAGCCTCCTTAAACCTTTCCCTCAGAACCCTTCACTAGTTTAAAAACTATCTGCCTGACAGACAAGCAGTAAAATGGCAAGATGAACTCTCCCCTCTTCTACCCATCTGTAACAGTGTTCCCCAAGGATCCATACTTGGTCGTCTACTATTCATCATTTACACAAATAAACTCCACTTGGCTTCCAGTCATGCAAACATAGCCCAATATGCAGATGACTCTTCACTTATATGCTCTGCATGCTCTTTCCCTGAACTCCTTCAAACTACTCAAAAAGCCTTCCTTGACATCAAAAATTTCCTCTCCAACTGCCAACTTATCCTGAACCCCAATAAAACTAAACTCATGCTCTTCACCAACAAAAAACATCACTCTCTGCATCATACCATCATCATCCACTCCACTAACAACACTAAAATTGAACCTGTCGAACACACCAAGCTCCTTGGTGTTACTATCGATAACAATCTCCGATTTGATAAATACATAGCTACTATCATCAAAAAGGTACGCATTAAACTAGGATCACTCTATAAGGTAAAATGTTTCCTCACTAATGCCACCAAAAAATCCATAGCCAACACATACTCTCCTCCCTGCTCTATGCCTCACCTGTACTCACTAATCTTAGGGAAACTGACCTAAATAAGATTGCTATAATAAAATAGCAAAATTTGCCATTGGCCTCCCCTACAGATCACACCATTGTAACGCACTGCACCAACTAAAATGGCTGGAACTTCCAAACCTATTAATATTCAATGAACTAAACTTCGCACATAATGTCTTTCTTCACTCAAGCAACTGCACAGCCCTAAAAGACCTGATTCACCCCCATAGCACCAAGAGATCCCAAAGAACAACCAACAAAGTACTTCTAGAAGTAACTACATCAACCAGTTACCATGGTGACTCCCTCATATCAAACAAGATATCCAAAATCTGGAATTCCATACCCCAAACAATCATCAACACTAACAATGCATTAAAGTTTAAAACACTTCTGAAAGAATACCTTACGAACAAATGGTTATGCTCTTGCACCAACCCTGGATGAACAATCCCTTCTCTACTACCCCCCTTTTGTCACCCTCTATCTGAAACATTCTCTCTGATTTCTTCTCCAAAATTTCTCCCGCTTGCTTTCTCCTTTTATCCCCTCACTGAAACCTACCTGATCCTCCCCTCTCTTCTCACCCTCTCCACTTTCAAACTACCCCCTCAGTTTTTGCTACGTTTGTTCTTCAGTACTTCTGTCAGTCTGTAACTAAACTGCTCTGACAATTACTCTAGGCTCTCTATTTCCCAACAATGTTTCCACAGTATTACTTTCACCCACTTTTTTCAGTTTGCTACCTCTGGCCTTTTAATTTCCCTCCTCTGCTGTACCTCTCCAAGCTCACATGTCCTCCACTTTGACACACTCTTACAATCTTTCTTTTCCATCAGCACAATTTCCATGTCACACCTACATTAGTGTTATTACTGATGTTAACTAACATTCACCTTATTCACCACTTGCTAGACCCTAATTGTCTGGACTCTACAAAGAGGCCAGCCACAAACAGAGTCCCTCAGGGATCAGTCCTGTGACTGCTCCTTTTAGGCATTCACTTCCCTGAAGTCAAGGCCAATGTCAAGGGCTTCTAAATGGCCAAATTTCCAGATGATTGCAAATTAGGGGCAGTTGTAGAATTCCCCCACCGACACTAATGTTCTCCAGGAAGTACAGATGCAAACAAATAACTTGTTTCAGGGCCATGTATTATAACTAAATGCCAAGAAATGCATAATAATAATATTCTTCCAGAAGTCATTCAACCCTGGTAACTATCATATGGTCAACAAACCCCTAAGAGTTAATCCAGTAGTCAGGGACTTGGAGACACATATAGACAGTAATCTAGCCTTTGACCATCATGTGTCCACAGTAGTGAAGAAATCATTCTGTGTTGTGCAACTTATAAACAAAAGTATGGCATCTAGGTCCAAGGAAATCATTGTTCCACTGAATTCAGCACTCATCATACCTGTCATTCAGTACAAAGCTCTCTTTAGCATGTACCTAACCAGGCACATCCAACAACAGGAATGTGCATAAAGGTTCCTCACTAAAAGAATACAGGCCATAAGTCAAATGTCGTATGCATACTGCCTAAAAGCCCTATCCCTACATTCTATCTCCTACAGGCTCTTGAGAGGAAATCTATGTCTGACATGCAAGGCATTGCCAGACCTCACCCTGATGAACCTCCTGCATATCTGCCATACAAACAGCACCAGAATTGCCTATTCAAAATACTTACACTTTGCCTATGATATAAGTAGGACCTGCTTGAGAAACAGGTATATATCCCAGAGACTACCCTTTCTGTGAAATAGGCTCCCAGCCATGGGCAGAGCTCATCCGTAACCCTTTTCAAGTGTAACATGTACAAACTGGCTAGGGAACAGGAAATTCATCATTGGCTTGGCATCAATGTCTCTTATAGGCACAGGTAGCCTCTAAATGGTTCACCTCCCAAGGCCCTGCTTAAGCTTTTCAAGGGTACCAGAACTTGTGAGAAATTTGTATGCATGGTCAGGCTTAAAAATGCCTTTGTGGCTGTTAGCCTAAAGCATGCCTATGAACCTATGAAGTGTGGCATATTTGCAGCCTTATGCTCCATGTGTATGCTTTCAGTTGCATGCTCAGCTCTTGTAGGCCTTCCTCCTATAAGGCATTCTGAAAACACAGCATTAGCCTTCACACCCCATTCTGCTCCTCTTAGGTCCAAGATCTCACTATAAAGCCAGAAGTACCTACCATATCATGTCCTCTCCACCTTTCATCCTTTGACAGAAATGTCAAAGTCTCCACTGGCACCATCTGTCCTTGACCCATACTTTTGAACCCCCAGTGAAACTTAACCTGCCTATTTTCCCTAGTCCCAGGGGCTCAATGAAACTCTCTGTGTATTTATTTAATCCATTTATATTGCTCTCCATTTGTAAAACTTATTAACCTCACTTTAAGAAACAATATTTAATGTGGATGGCATCAAGTGAATGGTAGTTTTCCTTTTTACTTCTTGATTCTGCCTAAACTAATAATGTCCTGTGAAAAAGATATAAAATCTGTTTTTTTTTTACTTTTTACTGATTCTTGGTAGTGTTTTGACTTATCCAAACCTACCAAGGTTGAAAACTAGAAATCAGTTTTGAGATTATAAAAGTAGTTGTGGTAGATGTAACTCAGGGTCTATATTAAATCAGCCAACGTTTAAAAAAGTGAATGCTGATTTATCAACCCTCTTTAAGCGAAAGCTGAAAATCCCGAGCACTCTGGGCCGTTTTTGGGACTTTGCCATTTCCTCCACTGTGGTGTGTTCTTGGAGTTGGTATATTTAAGTAGGGGGGGGGTGAAACCCCTCAATTTATTACTGTTTTGAAGGTTTTTTTTGTTTGTTTGTTTGTTTTTTGTGGAACAGCAATTTTTTTCCCTGGGAAAAAAAAATTGCTGTTCTGAGTGTTCGGGATTTTAAGCTTCCGCTTAAAGAGGGTCGACAGATCAGTGTTCACTTTTTTTAAGCATTTGCTGATTTAACATAGACCGGTAACTCATTACACCATGTAGTAACTCCATGCCGAACTCCAAAAACAGTGTCTTAGAGTCTTCAAGACTAATGAGTACTCTTGGAGTCCTACAGTCAATTGTGAAATGAAAACTGGCCTCACTATGCAGCAACACTGAAACTTTTCATTCTTGTATAATGTGAGTGTAAAATTTCAGTGAGTTGCCCATTAAAGTCTATGGGATCTAAGCTGTAAAAACAGCCTCATCTGTATGTCAGCGCTGGCACTGCAGGTTATTACATGGTGCATAGCCCATATTGCTGCAGCACAAATTCTGAGATATAGGTGGGGCTTTTCTGCAGCAGGCTATGAGTCTGGTGTGGGGTGTCAGGAGTATGCATGTTATTCATCATTTGCAAGTTGTCCTCCTTATATACTGGGAATGATTTAAATCATATTAACTGTACAAAAGAGGACTGTGGTTTATTAAGACTGCCACACAACATGCCTTTTTTGTAAATATAGCTGTAAGAATACATACATGAGAGGGATTTCCTTGCTGTGCATGCAGCACAATGGGCCAACATATAGTGATGCTTTTTTATGTAGTTAAGTTAGTTATTCATATCCATGCAATTGGTAGGTGTGTGTGTGTGTGTGTGTGTGTGTGTGTGTGTGTGTGTGTGTGTGTGTGTGTGTGTGTGTGTGTGTGTGTGTGTTGTGTGCGTCGGGTGATTGCAATGAGTTGCACTATATTTTTGACAGTGGCGATCTGAAATACATTAATATGGTCATTACTTGTTTGATTATTTATTCATCCATTCATTTGTAAAGTAGCTGTAATTGGGGAGCATTTAGGAAGTCTGTGGGATGAAACTGACAGATCCCTGCTTTCATTTAATTACCGCTAAGCAGTAGCTGATTCTGCTTGGCAGGGTTAGTCTGTGTTTTATGGAAATGAATTGCAATGAATATTTCAGGAATACCATTTATTTAATTATTTATTTATTATTTGGTAGATATTTGATTATCTGGAAAGTCTGACTGGACATAAATCCAATTTTCAAGGAGGCCCAGCTCCATAAGATGCAATACAAATTGTATATATAAATTGTATATATGGTAAGCTTTATTACATTGTATGTATTGTATCTATATTATAGTTTCAACTATGTTGAAAAAATTGACTTCAGTAGTATTATAAGAGCTAGTTAAGAGGTATTGCTTACCTTGATGACCTCAGGGTTCTTAGACTATATGAAATGTTGACTGTCTTTAAAAATGAAATAAATCTCAAGCAATTTGTCTCCATGTTCTGTGTAGAATTTTGTAAGGTACCATTACATATCGAGAGCTGTTTTTGTGGTACTTTACAGATTTGACATCTTTTTCATCAGTTCAATATCCTTGGACATTCCTTACCAAAACATAATGTCACATGCCCCTTCTTTATACTTAACAGCTTCCAAATGTGGTTCACATATTCTCACTAAAACAAGATTAGTCCCCCACTAGAATGCAAAAAGTGGAAAATAGTCATAGAAAGCCATCAAAATAAACAAGAATGAAAAAAAAAGATTGAAGAGAATGACATATGAGATAGTGGTACAAAACTAGAATAGGTGACTAGCTGATTACCGGGGAACTCAAAATGTATGACTGCAAAAAGAAGCTTGACAGTTATTATGGTCTGAATTGTTACATAGTGTTAATATAATGGCAAGTGTAATTGACTCATATCCTTGTCCTATAATATGCTGCTACTGCTGCTGATGGACAAAGTGACAACACCATGCATGCAACCAGCAGTGTGCTTGTAATTCCATTACCAGAGACATGTCAGTTCAGTGTTTGTGGACAGTGATAAGTTGTGATACCTTACATACCACTGATGCATAACATTGATGTAATTCCCATGCTGTAGTTCACTGTGTTGTAACAGGTTGTCAAAAGTTGTGTTTATGCAACTAGGACAAAAAAAGGATTCCAGGACCAGTTAATTTACCCAGTAAACAAAGAATGAATGAGTGAATGAATGAATGAATAATTAAATAAATAAATCCATAAATATTCTGTGTATAGTTTTCCCTATTGCACACCTCTGCTTTAGTGCATCATCCTTTATGTAACTAAGGACGGATACTACCTAGATTTAATGCTGTGTGATTCATGTGACTGAGGAATGTTATGAACTGAAATGGATGAGTCTAAATTGGGAAACCTTTGTTCACACAGCCATGCTGAAACCTATGTTCATCACAATATACCATTCATCATAGCAATATCATAGCACCCATGCAGCTGTACATTATGATTTATGTTTGATGCAAATTATTCTGCTGTTCATGTTTTAACTCGCTTACTCATAGTGATGAGTTATCACAGCATATGATGACAGCACCAGATCATCAGGTGCTTTTAGTAATTTGAAAGTCATAAAAACTGACATTCTAAAATATAAAGAATGCTTTGGCATGCACTAAACAATTTAAGGTTTAATAATATGTAAGTACAACCAAAGTAATGAAATGATACCCCCTAAGCTTTATAAAATAAACTCAAAACGATCCCAAAAATAAAATGACATACTAATCATCAATGTATTGCTAACTTTCCTCTCTGTTACAGAGTATCAGGTCAGGGCTACCCAGTCCACGAACTGTTATTATGTGAGGTTAGCAGTGACACTATTTACTTAAATGCAGTCAGTGTCACTAGTAGCCCTGTAATTTCTCACCATTTGTTTTTCCTTGCAGCTTTCACTAATATTGCAAATACTGGCAGAACACCAATAATCTACTCCACGGGAAGTAAGCAATAGCAATCCATATGTATAGGTTTGTTTTAAAATGTCAATTGGGATACTATATGAATACCAAAGAACAAATGCTGCTCCTACCAGGAAATCATTTATTTATATCTGACTCAAACATCAGAGATGCAGCCATGCTGAAAATGGTTAAATTGGGGTGGGAAGGCAATGTGTCGAACAATTCATCTACCAACATGTCATTATAGTTAAATGATCACTGATCCGGCTTGCCAGGGACAGACTGCATGCATGTTGTATGTATGTGAGTGTGCATGCACATGTGTGCGTGTGTTCTTACAGACACAAACACACACACACACACACACACACACACACACACACACACACACACACACACACACACATACAGCCTGAAATACATTACTGTGAAATGAAATTAATTTCTCTTACTTGATGAATCACCTGCTTAAGGCAAGCTGAACTATATTGCTGTGATCAGAATTTATTTTATTTTTTACTTCATCATGCTGAAATGTCTGAAGTACAGCCACTCAGAAAGTGGGAAATTTTTGAGAATGGACAGTGTGTGTGAAAGCTACTCGATCAGGCTTGCCATGGCCAGTGTGTGTGTGTGTGTGTGTGTGTGTGTGTGTGTGTGTGTGTGTGTGTGTGTGTGTGTGTGTGTATACATATACATGCAAAATAAATTGAAATACATTACTGTGGACATAATTTCTTTCACTTGATCACAGATCAGCATTACACTCAGTAAGAAATTAAATATTCTTCTGGGCTTGGAAGGCAGTTAGCACATGAAAGTGACTCACTACTGCTGCCACTCAATCATAGATAATCTGTCAAATGCAGGGCAAATGCATGTGTGTTAGGGAGTTGAATCTGTGTGTATAAAAGTCACAACATTTATTTGTTGACAATGTATGTGACTTCTTTACAGTCAAATGCTGCATACCTATCTGCAAAGGCATGCTCTAGTGGGATAGTCTGAGTAAAAGGAGCAGGAATTATTGTTTTGTGTTACATTATAGAAAAAATGTAGTCAAAACTCATTATGGATGAAATGAAAGCAAGACAAAAATCATGTGTGGACTTCCAAAAAATGTTTAGCATTGTTTTGTAACATACTAAATATAAATTTC
Organism: Protopterus annectens; assembly: GCF_019279795.1. NCBI lineage: Eukaryota > Metazoa > Chordata > Ceratodontiformes > Protopteridae > Protopterus > Protopterus annectens. The sequence continues at coordinate 1,448,012,319 of NC_056737.1, forward strand.
ATTAGTTTCAGTTCACAACAATGATTTTGTTTTTCAATGGGAAAATGTATAGTAGACAAAAATCAAAAGAATGGTGAATATTATAATATCAGATATAATAACAGCATCTGTTCTTAAAAGAGATGTATGTGACTGAAATGTTCGGAAAGAAAGAAAGAAAAGAAAGCTAAATTACTGGAAATTGAGAACTGACACACAGAAATCAGGATGAAGCTGTTTCATTACCGCTGCACCTTCTGTAGTCCAAATATCTTAGCAAATGGCTGCCGATAATGTTACTAAGGCATTCAGTTATTTGCCCCTTTTTATCTACAGCCTATAACTTAAAAAATTGCTTGTTGTTATTCGTCTGAATTTTACTGAATCTATTTTCTGTATTGATGAAAGTTATTTTTCTACCAGTTCATGGGTAATGTTTATATATATATATATATATATATATATATATATATATATATATATATATATATATATATATATAGCTAGATACATGATTTCTTTTGACATCTTTGTTAAACTGGCATTTCCATTTGTTTTACCACACAGATTGCCTGATTAATGTTTATTCATTAACTGAATCATGAATTTAAGCTGGCTTTGGCAGAGTTGGTCAGCCTATTTGACCATGTTATCCCACCATGACTGTGGATTGTGGTTATTTAAGAATTAATTATTTGGAAGGAGGGTTAAAATTCTTAGTTACTGAAACTGCTCTGGGTGCCATGCAAGTGTGTTAACTCTGGTGTGGAGCTTGTTAGTCATCAAAAGTATATTTGGAACATTGTATTTCATTTCATTAACAGATTTGTTTGGCGTTTGATGCCACTGGAGCCAACACAGTTTGGCTTTGTCAAGGAAATATTGTGCCAACTAAACCTGATGAAAGTCTTTGAAAAGGTAATTAAGGCAATAGATGAGGGAAAATGATGCATACAGCTTGCCTGGACCTGAATAAGCCATTCAGTGCAGTACACCACTTAGGTATAGTTGGGAAAACTCACTGAACTGGGCATAAGCACCTTTATAATTCATTGGAATGCTAGCTGGTTCACAGGCAGGACCCAGGAAATCAGAATTGGTGATACTACCTCCACAAAGAGAACAGTCACCAGTGGGGTAGCTCAGAGCACTGTGTTGAGACCACTCCTATTTGGGATCTATGTCTCAGAGGTAAAGGCTAATGTCAAGGGCCTTTGGCTGACCAACTTTGCAAATTGGGAGCTATCACACTTCCCCAAATGACACAAACATCTTACAATAGGGTCTAATACTAGCAAATGATTGGTGCTAAAGTCACAGAGTAAAACTCAATGGCAAGAAATAAATTATAGTGCCTTTTGGGAAAACTGCCCCCCAGGCTAATTACTACATCAATAAGACAATTCTAAGAGTTGACCCAGTGATCAAGGATCTGGTAACATATATAGACAGTAATTTGGCCTTTGAACAACATGTGGCCAAGGTAGTAAGAAAATCATTCTGTGTCACCCAATTTATAAGTAAGGGCATAGCATCCAGGTTCAAGAAAGTCTAATTGCCATTTTATTCAACCCTTATCAGACCCATCATTGAGTATAAAGCCCACTTCAGTATGCACCTGACCAAAGATATGCAACAATTGGAATGTCCACGGAGGTTAATGAGATGAATCTGGGGTACAAACACGTTGTCCTATATGGAACGTCTTAAAGCCCTATCTCTGTTCTCTGTCTCCTACAGGCTAATGAGAGGTGATCTATGCTAGGCATATAAGGCATCCTCAGTTCCAACTGTAATGGAACTTTTGCACATCCACAAAACGAACAGTATCAGAACCACTAGATCGAAAAATTTAAATTTTTCTTATGACATAAGTATGACACGTTGGTGAGACAGATATGTGCCTCAGAGGATCCCCATGCTCTGGAAAAGACCACCAAACATGTGAGACAGATTTTCTCCATAATCCTATTTAAGCGTAACCTTGACCAGTGGATTGGAATTCAGAAATTCACAATGGGTCAGGCCCCTATGTCTCTGATAGACAGATGCAGATAGTAATGCCCAAAATAGCATACCCCCCACATAACGTCTAGGAAATTCCTAATATAACCCTTCTAATTAAATCCCCATAATAAATAGGGACACAACTGGGTTGGATTGGGTGGCTGGAACTACAAAGGCCCTGGTGATCATTGCCCTAGTAGCACATGACTATGAGCTTTTGAATCGATAAGTTGGAATGTTGTTCTATACTCAATTTCAAGTGGGGTGTGTATATGCCTTTTGTTGAGGGGGAAAAGAAAGGTAGTAAATAAGCAGAATGCTTCTGTAATGAATTGGCATTATATTTGAGATATATATATATATATATATATATATATATACACACAAACACACACACACACACACACACACACACACACACGCACATCTCTCCACAACTCTTTTTCTCATTTTTGTAAATGTGATCAGGATGTCACTTCAACAGTGACAATCAATTAGAGCCAAGTTACTTATATATGTATATATATATATATATATATATATATATATATATATATATATATATATATATATATATACACACACACACACACACACACACACACACACACATATATATGTGTGTGTATATGTGTGTGTGTGTGTGTGTGTGTGTGTGTGTGTGTGTGTGTGTGTGTGTGTGTGTGTGTGTGTGTGTGAGACACGCATGCACTGGCCCAGTAATCAAGGAACCTCAATCCTTACCACTAACATCAGTGAGGGAGGTGCACATAGGATGATAGGTACACACACAGTAAAGTGCAATTTCCCTTAAGAGCATGCAGAGATCATAGTCAGTCTGGGGCTGGTTTCTCCCTCTCTCTCAAGATCCCCAATAAGACTCCCCACTGGCACAGCTATAGGGTTAAGATCTCAGCCGTGTGGTCAAGCCAAAACCTCCAGCACCCTCTCTGTCCAAAAAGTGCTTTGTGTCCCTGTCCAAATAGCTGACACACACACACACACACACTTTGAGATTTGATTTATATACAAACACACAGATGCTCCTGGGGCAGGCTGGCACAGGTTCACTAGCTATGCCCCCTTCTGCCCAGACTATAAAGTAGTATCACTGCCACCAACCACTACTTACCAGCTACTATAAACGCCCTTACCAAAGGGTGCCCAATCTTACTGTGTAATGTTAGTATTATCCAAATGGTAAGTGTGACCAGAACTTTTAAGGCTATTCAAGAGTGGCCTATACAGTATCACCAAATACATGTACATGTACTCTAAGAGCTTAAATATCTCTAAAAAATGTTTAAATATATTTAATAATAAATAATAAAAGCACAAGACAATAATCAATAACTCACCACAGTAATAATAGAGTTCAGAATCACAGGAAATATTTAAAAACAACATTGCAGGGCAGTCTCACATAAATACAGAAAGTATCTAAACTAATCTAAGAAGAAACCTGGCTAAGTACAGCCCCCACCCCATGGCTTGAAGCATTCACCTGCACAACAAATTATTTGCTGTAATCTGGACTGGCTAACACAGGGGGTCCTCCCAAAGTTCCTTTAAGCTTTTGGAATGCCTACTCACATGGTGGGGTCCACACTACCTTATCTAGCCTGTTTTTCCTTGTCAGGTCTGTGAGGGGAGCAGCTATGGTACTATAACTGAGGACAAACTTTCATTAGTACCCTGCTGTCCCTAAGACTGCCATCACCTGCTTTCTGGTAATAGGTGCAGGCCATGCCTGAATGGCTTCAACTTTGGCAGAGTCTGGCCTGATCTTACCACTCCCCACTCTATGTCATAGGTAGGAGACTTCTGCCATACCCACCTGACATTTTCTGGGCTTAATGGTCAACTTGGCCCTCTGTAGTCTGCACAGCACCTTCCTGACATGCTGAAGGTGCTCTTGACAGGAATGGCTGCAGATAACAATATCATCTAGGTAAGCAAGGGCAAAATCTCCTGCTCCTGCTAGGATATGCTCTACCAGCCTCTGGAAAGTTGCTGGGGCATTTTTCATCCCAAAGCACATCTTTGTGAACTCATACAAGTCAAAAGGAGTCACAAAGGCTGACCTCTCTGTAGCACTGGGAGTCAAGGGCACCTGCCAGTAACCCTTGGTAAGATCAATGGTGGTAAGATACTTAGCCGCACCAGCTGCTCTAGGGCTTCATCTGTCCTAGGCATGGGGTAAGCATCTGATGCTGTGTAAATATTTAATTTCCTGTAGTCCACACAGAACCTGGTGCTGCCATCCTTCTTTGGTACCAGCACCACTGGGGAGCCCCAGGGACTGCTAGACTCCTGAATTACCCCTAGTTCCAACATTTCCTGTATCTCCTCCCTCAGAGTCTGTTTGACTCTCTCAGGCACCCTATAAGGGGCCTGCTAAATAGACCTTTGGGGTCCTGTATCCACATGGTGCTCCACCAGGTGGGTGCACCCTGGTTTCCCAGTGAACATGTCCCCAAACTCCTGTAACACTGTTTGGATTTCTAGAACCTGGATAGGAAATAGCTGTTGGGACACTGCTACCCCTTCCACTAAGGTGTCAGTCCAAGCCTCACTGAGGAGATCAGTCACCAGATCTCCCTCTGACTCCTCCTGCAATCCACTGCAAATACTCAGCACAAGAGCCTCTCTATCATGGGAAGATTTCATCATGTAAGCATGGTACAGTTTGTAATCCTGTCTCTTGCCTAGCAGTTCCACTATGTAGTTAACATCACTGACCTTCCTTACCACCTTGTAGGGTCCCTCCCAAGCTGCTGCAGCTTGTTGTGTCTGACAGGAATGAGACCCATTACCTTCTGCCCTACAGCATACTCTCTAGCTCAAGCATTCCTCTCATACCAGATCTTTTTCTGCTGTTGGGCTTCTGCCAGGTTTTCTTGGGCCAAGCCCATGAGTTCCCTGAGCCTTGTCCTGAGGTTTAGGACATAAGACACAACAGACTGCTTGTGGGATTCACACTCACCCTCCCACTCATCTCAAATTAAATCTAGAGGCCCCCTCACCATATGCCCATACAGCAACTCAAATGGTGAAAAACCTGTGGATTCCTAGAGAACCTGTCTGTCAACAAACAACAGATGGGGCAAATATTTGCCCAGTCCATCTTAAACTGGTCTGCAAATGCCCATACCATGGTCTTGAGTGTAGAGTTTAACCTCTCAACAAGACCATTAGTCTGGGGATGGTGGGGGGTCTTTAGGTGCTTCACCCCACAGTACTTCCACAGACAAGCCAGCAGGTCTGACAAGAAATTGGCACCTCTGTCAGTCAGTATTTCTTTTGGGAAACCTACCCTGCTGAAAATCTCTAACAAAGTATTTGCCACATCTCTGCCTCAATGGAGAACAGAGTCACTGTCTCAGGGTATCTGGTAGCATAATCTACTACCACTAGGATATACTTTTTCCCTGGTGAACTTGGAGTACTCAGAGGCCCTACAATACCCATAGCTACCCTCTGAAATGGGTCCTCAATCACAGCCAAAAGCATCAAGGAGCTTTCACCTTGTCTCCTGCCTTGCCTACCTTTTGAAACTGCTCACAGGTCCTGCAGTACCCTGTTACATCTCTGGAAATCCCAGGCCAATAGAAGTTCTGCATAATATGTTTCTTTGTACATTTTATGCCCATATGACCTGCAAAGGGAATATCATGGGCTATGGCTAGAAGTGCTAGATGGTAGGCTCTGAGCGCTACCAACTGCTGTATTCTCTCACCCTCTAGCCCTCCCTCAGGGGTCTACTTTATGTACAGTAACCCTTTGTCCCAGTATACAGATTCCCCTTTCCTTGAGAATCAGGTGTCTCACTAGCTATCTCCCTCAGGCATTGTAATGTAGGATCTGAGAACTGAACCTATCTCAACTCTCTCTTTGTAATCCTTCCCAGCTCCTCTTCCACAGCAAGTCTGGCATCCTCTGACAGCGGTGCCTCATGTCAGCCTGAGGACTACTACTCTCCTCTGCCCTTGCAGTCACTCTGTCCAAGGGAACATCAGTACCCACAAGCAGCTGTGGCTCATCTTCAGTCTCACTGCCACAGGGTAGCTCTCCCTCTGAAGTGACCACCTCACCAGTCCCTGCTGCAATTGTATGGTCTGTCTGGGTCTCCCCCAGGCTACCAGACTCACATGATTGTCTCCAAGCCTGACTGCATGTAACTGCATGAACACACGGTACTGCATTATCAGAATCATTCCCTATCAGGACATCTGCAGGGATATCCTCAAACATCACTACAAGCCAATTAATAATGTGATGTGGCTATCACACCACTGCTACCAATTAATATGTGATGCCCATGCACTGACCCAGTAATCAAGGAGCCTTAATCATCACCAATAACACTAGTGATGGAGGTGACATTACAGGATGATAGGTACACACACACAGTAAAGTACAATTTCCCTTAGGAGCACACAGAGATCACAGTCAGTCTGGGGCTGGTTTCTCCCTCTCCATCTCTCTCCAGATTCCCAATAAGACTCCACACTGGTACAGCTATAGGGTTAAGATCTCAGCTGAGTGGTCAAGCCAAAACCTCCAGCACCCTCTCTGTCCAACCAGTGCTTCATGTCCCTGCCCAAGTAGCTGATACACACACACTTTGAGATTTGATTTATATACAAACACACAGACACTGCAGGGGAAGGCTGCCACAGGTTCACTAGCTATGTCCCCTTCTGCTCAGACTATAAGGTAGTAATCACTACCACCAACCACTACTTACCAGCTACTATAAAGGCCCTTACCAAAGGGTGCACAATCTTACTGTGTAATGTTACTATTATCCAAATGATAAGTGTGACCAGAAGTTCTAAGGCTAGTTAAGAGTGACCTATACAGTATCACCAAATACATGTTCAAGTACTCTAAGAGCTTAAATATCTCGAAACAAAACCAGACACAATTAAAAGGTTTAAATGCATTTAATAATAAATAATAAAAGCGCAAGGCAATACTCAATAAATCAACACAGTGACAAAAGAGTTCAAAATCACAAGAAATATTTTAAAACAACATTGCAGGACAGTCTCACATAAATACAGAAAGCATCTAAACTAATTGTGCTGTGCTCCTGTCTGTCTCTAAGAGAGATACTATGATCTAAGTCTTACTTACAGAGCCAGGCAAATACAGATGCTGAATGGATGTTGTCAGATCCAAAGACAAGATGCAAAATGCCCAGACTTTCTCTGAACGATAGTTCTTAAATTACTGTCAAACATTTCTGCTGGGTTATCTCAGATTACATCATTCTTGTCATCTCTGCCTTGGTTCCCAGCCTATCAGGAACCTAAAATATAACACCTCTATGTCAAAGTTACTTATATTTTAGAATCTTTAAATAAAACTGGAAGTTATAAATGTGTTACACACTTTTTCATTGGAAACCTGTAATTATTTCTGTTTCCAAACAATAGAAAGAATTTCTAGCTGCAGACATTCTGTCTCCAAGCATCGTAAACAATTCAACTTATTTTCTTAGAGTTTTGCTAGTTAACTCTGTATGTTCCAACTTCTACCATGAAAACATACATTTGCACAGGCATATCATTTGTACACATTTTTGCTCTTTTCCAGCAGGGTGCACTGTGATTACATTTCTGAATCTCAGTACAGAACATACAGATTAACACACACATAACATATAGTTCTGTTACATTTGTAAAACAAGCCTATGGTTTATATTAGTATTCCCAAATGACATAGAATTATTTACAAAATTCTAACTAGCTGGGCTGGCAGCCTTCAGGGTGTGCACGCACACGTGTGTTTGCATGTGCACGTGTGTGCATGTGTGTGTGTGTGTGTGTGTGTGTGTGTGTGTGTGTGTGTGTGTGTGTGTGTGTGTGTGTGTGTGTGTGTAAAATGAGTAATCACCAATGAGACAAAAAAAGAAAAGCATTTGAGTCTGTTTCAGTACATGTTTGTGTTTGCATTTGTGTGTTGTTTGTGTATATTTGTGTGAATCGGACTGTGTTTCTGGATGTATGTGCGTGTTTCTAATGTAAATGTTTGTTAGTCTGTCAGAGTGTGTGTGTGGGTAGATATTAAATGCATATACTATACATATACTACTTATATTTTGGATGCAAAACACTTCCTGCAAAAACAACTAAATATACTATGTCAAGTTACAAATATTAGGTGGTAGAACTGTTTTACATCAAAAATATAAAAAAAAGATATAGTAATAATAAAAAATAAAAAGTAACAGATAACTCATTCTGTAAATGCCATAATATCCTACAGAGTCTGTGTTATTATGGAAATAATGCCCTTCCAAGGGTGTAGAGACCCTCTGTCAGTACAGTGTTGGGCCTCAGAACTCCTCTGGGTGTGCATTATTTCCACAATAAATCACACCCTGTCAGACACTAGTTCTTGTTTAATGGCTGTGCCATGGGATGTATGCAGTTTGAAAGCTGATGCAGCTGCAAGCATTCCAGATTCAGAACCAGCAGCTGATGTTGCATATCAATGTTTTTTGGAAAAAATGGATAGAGTCTAGACTAGATTTATTTTTATTTATATTTTCCTGTTTTGCATCTGATTTCCAATGGTTGTTAGAAATGGATAGAGTTTAGAAAGACAAACTCTAGCCATCCCAAGGGGTCTAGTCAGCATTAAATTCACTCAGACTGTATATAGGATAATTCAGAGCTTATCTGAAACAATCCTATGTTGGTTTGTCATATGGTGTGCAACTGTTTAGTAAGAAGATATTTATTTTTTTATTTTTATCTCTGATGTTTACTGTTATAATGAGGTTTGACTGAGAGCTATAGTGAACAAGTACATGCAAAATGTAATGGAAATCCAGCATTTGTTTGACTGGCACAACTGGTACTTTAGGTCAATATGTCCACTTTATAACTTCACCTTTTATAAGGTTAGCTGTGTGCTAGCTCTACATCTTGGTATGTCAGACAGGTGTGAGCCATGCATGGAGGACATGGCAGCTCATCATTGTCTTACCAGATCATAAGAACTGGCTCTCCCAGAGGCATGTCCATGCCCACAGTCAGATGCACTGCTGCTTATATACAAATCTCAATAAAGCCATTCAAAATAATACTGCAGTGTTTTTTTTAAAAAAAACAGTTCTGATTTCAGTTTCAGTACACTACTGATGGGTATGGTTTCATTAAGGCCTGGGGGGGTGGGGTACCTGCATTGCACTTTATTGGCCATCATAACTCTATATTCTAAGTACATGTCTGCAGGTCCATCTCTTGGTCCCATATCCACTTTGTCAACCGCTGTAAATTTAAAACTATGTGAGGAGAATTTCTGAATGTGCCTCGCTAGTACATTCTTGTCATCCCCTCTGGATATGTCATACTGATTTTGGCATATTCTTTTCCTAAACATACCCTTTGTTTTTGCTATATAAAAATGCAAACATTCTTGACAGACTGCTAAATAAACTATACCAGAGCTGTAACAGTGGAACTTGTGTTGTATTTTTACTAATTCCCCAGTTCCAATTCTGACTTCTTCTTCCGGCTTTTCCCGGTTAGGGGTCGCCACAGCAGATCACCTGTCCGCTCATGATTGGCAGTGGAGTTTTACAGTGTTGAGTTGCCAGCCTGGCAACCCAACCTTCCACAGAAGACACACACACACACTCACGCCTAGGGCCACTTTAGAGTATCCAATCCACCTACAGCATGTCTTTGGGATGTGGGAGGAAACCAGAGCACCCGGAGGAAACCCATGCAACCACAGGGAGGACATGCAGACTCCGCACAGAAGGCACCCCAGCCGAGGATCGAACTGGAGAACCTCTTGCTGTGACGTGGCAACGCTAACCGCTGCACCACCATGGCTGCCCTGTTCCTTCTAAAATGTACCTGGCGTACACAAATTCCTTACTCCACTTTACTAGTGGACACCCTCTCCACCAAAAATGTCCTAGTTAAGGGGCTATATGTTAGGTTAACACGCATGGTCAGTAGTGAGGTCACCTTTTCTAAGGAACGTGATGTATTAAGGACTATGCTGGAAAAGGGGGGATAGTCCAACACCTTATTGGATCAAAAAATAGGAGAGGTCAGACATAAAAGAAAAGAAGGTATTTCTGTACCACGTTTAGGATATATTGACAACATACCTAGGGGTGGAATAGGAAATACAACTAAGACTTCCTATACCAACATGTTTCAAAGAGCCTTTATTATACCTTATAATCTCAGCTTTTCTGACGTTAGTACCATTATTACACACAATTGGAACATTTTCAGAGTGGACATTGACCTATTTCAAAAAATAGAGAATGAATCCACCATTGTTTACAAAAAGGACCTGTGCTTTAAGTCTTTACTTGAAAAAAGTGACAGAGGGGTAAGAGACGGTGGGATGTACAAGTGTGGGCAATGCTCACAATGCTATTCTGTTCTTTTCTTTTCACAGCTAATCCTAAAATTGAGTTGAATAGGCAGGCTCATGCTGATCATTTGGAGAGACTAAGGGAAATGAGTGGTATGTATGCAGCACAAGAGAAGTATTACTGTAGCTTTAAATGTTAAAGATAGATGTTTTTGTTTGCATATAGTAAAATAAGCATGCATATCTTAACTGTAAAAGCAAGTATGCATGCATAAGTCTGTAGACAAACCATCTTTAGGAGTCAAGTGTAAGACTGCAGTCAGAGGTTGTGTGCTCAAATACCATGAGTAACAACTATACAGTACCACAATTCTTTATTAATATTGCATAAATTAAAATCTATACAAGTGGCATAAATGCCCTGCTGTTACCTGTAATGCGTATAATTCGACCAAGCATATATGCGACATATGCACACTGCATGGATTACTTTGAGCAATCTGTAATTGTAATTTGTAGTTGTTAGGATGTATATTAAATGTAATACTTCAGATAAAATAATGTACATATTATTTATCATTTATTGTATTATATAATCTGATATAATGTATAATTGTGATACTGATAATGCATTGTATGTCACATATTATGGTACTAATTATTTCTCTCTTTCTTCTCTCACCACAACCCTTATCCCTTTCTTTATTTTCTATATATGTGCCATTAAAATTTCTCCAGTCATCCATCTATATCAAATCACTAAGTGCTTCACAACACAGCCAGGTAGGCCAACTCCAGTGGGTCAGCCTGTGCTCTAACACCAATGCCCAGAACATCTGAGACCCAACCTGGCAGTACTGCCTCTGCTGCCCCTGCATTACCTGTACCCTCAGGTAGCACTACTGTGGCAGCTGATGCTGTGATACCCTCTGGGAGTACTGACGGAGGTGGGGATTTCATCACCAGCCAGGAGGGTGCCAGGGTTGGTGCACAGGGCCATGCACAGCACCACTGGTGTATGCCTATGCCAGATGGAGAAGCTGCTCTCCCTCATAGTCCATGGAAGGAGAAGATGTCAAGCACTCCAGCAGACACTGGAGTAAGGGAACAGTGATGACAGTCCTGCAGGTGAGGACTAGATTCTCACTGTCCCCAAGTTTGACAGGCATGAGCTTGCATTGTCCCCTCTCTCACCCCAATCATGGTGTCCCCAAGCTTTTGTGTCCCTCACTGTCACTGTGTTTTGTCTAGTTTGTCCTGTTTGTTTGCATTTGCTTCCTCAACTACCCAATGTATCTGACCCAGAAATACCAGCATCCCTTACCCAGCATTCCTCTCTTACTGGAATAAAAAAACAAAAATGGGCACCTGTCACACACACAAAAAAATATCATCCCATATATAGCTCTCCATTTCATACACATCTTCTTGATACACTTGATTTGGTCCATTTGGCTATACAACATGATTGCTTTGTTGTCACCTCTCTTTTGGAAGTGACAGTCCAAATTCAGCTAATATTCTGTACATATTTTCATTTTACACTGTTGAAGAAATGGATAGCTGTGGTTCTTTCCTACCTCTCTCCTGCACATTCCTAAATTGCTTTCCCTTTGGTATTTCCCCTGCTTGCCCCCCATTTCACCACTTTTCTAGCTACCCCATTTTAACACCTATAATCTGATCAAAAATAGAATCACACAAAGCACACATAAGTACCAAAAAAAAGCAATGGAGCTCTTCACTTTTGGCCTCTATGTTTGCACAGAGTTTGGTATCGTACACCAATGCCAAGAGAAGGTGAATGGATCTTTCCTGGTGCTGTTACCTCCATGCAATTCCACTTAAACATGCTGCTCTGTGCCACCACACCGTAACACACGGTGAAGGTAGTGTAAAGTATGATTTCATTGTATTATCACTACTTATTTAAAAGTATTATATATACCTGGATTCAAACCCAGTATCATCTGGGCTCAAAAAGAAATGTATCAATGCATTTACACCTGCTGCAACAGAGTCAGCTAAGCAGCAGTTGTCTTTCATACACTCAGTACTAGCTCTCAGAATTTTGGCAATGAGCCTCGCATTTGCACACTGCTTAACTACGCACAAACAGGGAAAGCACTAGAAATG